>NW_020955543.1:352007-420958 GCF_003031625.1 Empidonax traillii | reverse complement strand
GGAAAAAAATGGGGGTGTACAAAAAATCTGAGAAAAAAAATGGGAGTGTACAAAAAATGGGAGGGAAAAAATGGGGGTGTACAAAAAATCAGGGGAAAAAATAGGGGTGTACAAAAAATCAGGGGAAATAAATGGGAGTGTACAAAAAATTGAAAAAAATATGGAAGGGTACAAAAAATGGTTCAAAAAAACCAGGGTGTACAAAAATTCAGGGCAAAAAAATAGAGGGGTAGAAAAAATCTGGAAAAAAATTTGGGGTGTACAAAAAATCGGAGATAAAATTTAGGGGGGGTACAAAAATCGGGGCAAAAAAATAGGTGGGTACAAAAAATCGGGTCAAAAAATGGGGGTGTACAAAAAATCGGTGAAAAAAATGGGAGTGTACAAAAAATGGGGGGAAAAATGGGGGGGTTAAAAAAAATCGGGGCAAAAAAATGGGGGTGTACAAAAAATCGGTGGAAAAAAATGGGGGTGTACAAAAAATCTGGGGTAAAAAATAGGGGTGTACAAAAATCAGGGAAAAAATAGGGGTGTACAAAAAATCTGAGAAAAAAAATGGGGGTGTACAAAAAATCTGGAAAAAAAATGGGGTTGTACAAAAAATCATGGAAAAAAATGGGGTGTACAAAAAATGGGGGGAAAAATGGGGCTGTACAAAAAGTTGGGGCAAAAAAATGGGGGTGTACAAAAAATGGAAGGAAAAAATGGGGGTGTACAAAAAATGGGAGGAAAAATGGGGGTGTAAAAAAATCTTGGAAAAAAATGGGGGTGTACAAAAATTAGGGGGAAAAAAAAGGGGGTGTACAAAAAATCTGGGAAAAAAGGAGGTGTACAAAAAATGGGGGGGGAATGGGGGTGTACAAAAATAATAGGGGGGAAAAATGGGGGTGTACAAAACATTGTGGGAAAAAAAATGGATGGGTAGGAAAAATAGGGGGGAAAAAAACCCTATTTTCTTGCACCCTGGTTTTTTCCTCCCAATTTTTTGTACACCCCCATTTTTTCCCCCCATTTTTTGTACACCCCCATTTTTTTTTCCCCTTCCAAGAAACCTTTTTTTTTAAACAAGGTATTTACTCTAATAGAACATCTTTAAACAACATCTACAGCCCTCTAAGCTGCTCCTTTGACTGGTTTTCTTAATTTAATGTTGTTTCCTACGTCAAATAAAAATTACCACACTGGGTGTTTGGTGTGTGCCTTTTCCACCTCTGAGGATGTTGAATAGAAAGATAGTATGTTCACTGATACAGTTGGGCTCTTCTACAGGTAAATTATATGCAAGGTTCAATGAACTACTCATAAGTAAACAACCATCAGATTTTCCTGCTTCAGCTTCCCTGATTACTTGATCTAAGAATTAGCATCTCTAAATATGTGACCTCTTAATCAAATCCTGTATGACATAGGAACAGAAAGTATCTCCTCATCCCTGAAAATCAAAACTGGTTTTGTTACAGAAGCATACTCTCTAATTCAGAAAACTTGGGGTTATTTAAAATACAGTATTTCTTAAAGTCCACTTATTTTGTAAATTAAAGTAAGATAAGGAATGGGAATAAAAAGGACAGATTAATGGTTCTTCCTACATTAAACCTTGAGAATCTATATTGGTTCCTCAGTGCTATACATGCTGCTGTCCTCTTGAAGACTTATTCAGCAAAACAAAACTTCAGGGTACAATGAAATATGCTGCTTCTCGATGCTGGAATGAAATGCAGAACTATATACTCTAACATGAAGTTATGTTCAAGAAATCCAGAACCTAATTTTCAAAAGATAATCATTTTGTGCGTATAAACCTTGCGTGAGCATGTTTGAAGCAAGACCTCCTTTCCACTATTTCCACTGCTTTTCCAAGGGAGGGATTTGCATCTGCAAACTGGAGAAGAAGGGAACTGAACTGAAAGCTTACACTAGGCGAACTACTAACAGAATCATTCTGCTACACTTCTGCATTAGTGTTTAGCAGCCTAAATTCACAAGCCTACCCTCAAGCAGTGATTATCATGTAATATTGGAAAGAATTCTGCTTTTTTTGGAATATTTCCTGCCTATTCCATCTGAAAGCTAATTTAGATTCCTGAAGATCACAACACAGCACCAATTCAGCAGTGTAGACTTTGTGGGTGAAGCAGTTTCCGCTTTGAAGATTTTGCATCCTGAAATACCTACAGCATATGGTAGAAAGCAGAGAATCCAACTCTGTGCAATCACATCCCTGCTACTGACTGCCTGTAACAACACTTGTGTCACTCCACCAATGAGCAGAGCTGTGCATACACATGATTAGCCCTTTTACTTACCCAGTAATGACAGACTATCTCTTGTCTCCAGACTCACACTTGCAGACCAGCAGGGAGGAGTGAGCAGTGGCACCACAGACACCAGCTCAGAGGGAAGTATTTCAGAGCAGAGGAGCAGCGTGTATAGAAGCAGCTGGATTGTGCATGTAGCTGCCTCCTTTGGATGGCCAAAGTGCTAATTTGCATCCATGCAAAACACTGAATCAGGCTTTGAAAAGAGGGAATCCATAGGAAATCCACACAGCTGTTATAAAGTTTCATAGGAGTGAGTCTACCAAGCCCTCAGGAATGAGACAGAAAAACCTGGCAGAAAAAGGTACTGTGCACTGCAGATGTGAGTGAGTGAGATACCAAAATCTGATAAAATGACCATTCAAACGAGTGAGGGAATTTGCCCCAAATGGCCTCTGTCCTTTTTGCTATTAAAACAAATACTGACCTTTCATTTTATAATCTTTTTACTACACATCACCAATCTGTATTTACACATCCCTGTTATACACAAGACCTCGCTCACCTCTGAACATCTGTGAATACAAACCCAAGCCATCAAAATGGTGGGCCAATATAGATTAACGTGCAAATTAGAGCGTCCTCAAGGATCTCCACTCAAAGCCATTTCAGACAAAACAAATCCTGTTACTGTCCTCCCTCTGACCCCTTGCTGAGGACAACTCTCTACGGCAGCAGAGCCCCATGGGGGTTCCCAGCATGACTGAAATGATTTGTCAACTGACTGATATTTTGGCTACTTTGCTTTCCTGAACTCACCAGTGTCACGAGAAGACCCTGAGCCCCCGTGGCTCTGGCAAATCAGCACAGTCAATCCACTGAAGTTGAGCAGAATTTAAGAAAAGATCATGGGAGAAACATGGCACAAAGCAGCCATAATTCCCAGGGAAGTTGTCTCCTGGTATATTGCTAGGAGGACTAGTCATGAATACTGCCAGGGGCTACACATTTTGAGTGCCCATCAGATGAGGGAGCATCAGTTTATCTCATTAGTTTTCATCAGGATAAAGAGCTCAAAATAATAGGCAAGTATGTCTCCTGAAAATAAAATTTTGGCAGAAAACAGACCTGTCAACAGCAGGAGAAAAAAACGTGTTCATCGAGAAATGCTTCCTAAAGAGACAGCAGGGATGTCACTGAGGGAAGCTTAGGAATGAGTAAGTGTTGAAAACCATACTTCATTTTTTATACCACTGATTGCTGCTGTCAGAGACCTTCGATCTCTTGAGGCAGCAGCGTTTCAATCTCTTACGCAGGTAGAAGTGTCTGTATAAACACCAAAGGAAGGGGTTTTCTTGTGTTTGGAGATAAAACACTGTTGGATTCATTCGCCCAAGGAATCCAGAAAATCTTTTCCTCCTCATTCTGAAGAAACATCCTCAGAAACAGCAGCTAAAGCCTCCACCTGCACAGGACTTGATAGTTACTTCCCATAAGCAGGACCAAACAGATCAACTCTCTGATAATTTCTCTGCCAGATCAGGTGCAACCTTTTTTTTTTCTAGACCAACTCAAGATCAGATTCAAATTTCATTTCTGATGTTGGAAGACTGACACTCAAAAAAACCCCCACATCATGTGTAGTGAACAGAAAGAGACTTCCAACTCAGGTGTGTTTCACCTCTGGATCCCACAGGACTTTCCACAGCAGTTGAGTGCCAGCAGTCCTAACACTGCCAAGGGGGAGGATAGTTTGCTTCCATAGAGACTGTTTAAAAATTGTCACTGATTAAACATAGCAGAGGGAGCCAAAATATCCATTTACATTGAAGTGGTGCTGCCACACATACCCTGCAAAATGGATTAATTTAAACAGCCTACGTGATTTCCCATTGCAGATACCAACTAGAAGGCATTTCTGACCATGGGTAATGAGGAGAGCAGAGGTAGGTTTTCCCCCAGCATATAAACATGAAACAGGCAGCAATCACAACAGCAACTTTTTTCTGGGCCACCTAATTACCGTGATAACTGCTCATTCTTCCTTCTCTTTTGCTAATCATTTACTGTTCCACACACAGCACTCAACCTTGTTATCAGCCACTGATCAGGAGATCAGTGTGTTTACCTGCCCTCCCATACTCCAATCTCACCAGGCACCCAAGAGATGCTCAGCTGGGAGTAGCAAGGTAGTGACAAGTTTCTCCTGTGTTTTAGTCCCACCTTCTGATAAGACAGATGGTAATTCACAGTGGTAACACACTCCACTTCTGCTGAACATAAATGCTCTGAGAATCAATAAAAATAATTATTTAACCGTATGTATAATGCAGACAATTTATTTTGCCTTTAACCCCCAAAAAACTCTGTTGGTACAGCATAAACAGGCAATATGCCAATATGCTTAAGTGTTTAAGGTAAGTAAGTTACTCAATCACTCCTTTTATGTGCATTTTCACATCACTGTGTGTCTATTACTCTGCTTCACATACAGGGCACCAGAAGCTCTAGTAGTTAGGCAGTGTTCCTACTATGCTATTTTGTAAAATGTGAAATGTAAATGTGCAATATATATGGATATTTATGATGTCAACTTCACAGAATCACAGAATACACTGAGTTGGAAGGGACTCAGAAGGATCACCAAGTTCAGCTCCTGGCCCTGCACAGGAACCATCCCCAACAGTCATACCATGTGCCTGAGCAGCACTGTCCAAAAGCTTCTTGAACTCTGTCAGGCTTGGTGCTGTGACCTCTTCCCCAGGGTCGAACTTAGTTTGGAAGAACAGTTCTCTTGGCAATTCCACTGCACACAGTAGCTTGGTCTTGCAGGTTGGAAGAGTTGTGCTTAACTATGGTGAGAAAGGGGTTAGGGAAACTGAGAACACAACTCAGACTAAATTGTCTCAAACACTAGTAACTCTTACCACTCCTCTTTAGGAGTTATTTGCAAATGGGTAAGCAAGGCTCGAAGTTCCACACTTAATACTTTCACTCTGGCAGAAGGAGCATGCACACAGCAGACAGCAAAAGATCTCCCCTGTTGCAGGACAGAACAGGCCACGTTAGAAGTCATTGCCTCACATAAGGTATCTGCAGAAGAGAACAACACTGAGTCTATCAGTCTCCACTGGAGTTTGCACTGGGTTCACCTGAGCTCAAATCCAGAAAGAAACCTCTAGTCTCCTTGAGTACATTCAGACGCAGGGGAAAGTACCTCAGCACATACAATAAGTGATTTTCTTCTCTCAAAGGAAATAAAAAAACTCTTCAGTAGTATTTTTCCAGTATTTTGTAATCAGATAAAATCAAACGTGGTTCCATGTTGTCACTGAACAATCTGCACCAGATTAGGGCAGGGAATTTAGGACAAGAGAGCAGGACAGGTCTGATCCAAACCCTTGAAGGCAACTGCAAGGTACCTGCTGACTTCATGGGGCTTTGACTGCAACTCTTTGAGAATCACTGGCACTGTTACAAGACTTCTTACAGAGCCACAAACATAGCTTGCCAAAATCTCACCACAGAGCTCTGGGCTGCAGGACTGATGGCGGGTGCAGCAAGACTGAGGAGGGTTAATGGGGAGGGAGCAAGAGGATAACTTCCATACTCCTATCTTTAGCTGCTCTAAATTGAAGTGTTACACTGAATGAGAGTCAGAAAGGAAACCTAAGTATTATTAATGCACAGGAATCCAACTGCAAAGATGTTAAGACAATCAGCTAAGCAGGATAATATTTTGCTTGAATATGTTTTAAGAACAATTATATTCAGGAAAATTTAGCCTTAATACTTTATGCAGTTTTAAAAACCAATTGCTATAGAAACAAATAAAGTACCCAGATTATCTCTTTCCTGAGCTCTCCATCAAAAGCCTTTGTTCTGTATATCTCTTGCATTTTAACCAGCTAAGGAGCTCACATGTGAGCCCTCTCTGGTTCTGAAGGACAAAAAGAGCGCATATGTGCAGGAAGGGAGGAGGAAAAGAACAGGTCAATTCTCTGGATAATTTCCTCTGGGCACTGTAGTTCATCATGAAAGTAGGGGTTTTAAAGTTTATGATCTCCAGCAGAATTTTAGTTTCCCACTGTAGGCATTTTGAGATGTGTAATAAAGTGTTACTGCATTCACCTGGAGAGAGTTAGAAGTTTGGTGTAGCCATGTTCTTCTGAAAAACTTTGTGCAAATGCTTTCACCCATAAAGATGGGCAGTACAGCTTTTGTCTGTCTGAAAAGAAGTATGATGCAAGTTAAGGAACAATATGAATATAAAATAACAGAGTAATTCAAATACAGAAGAAAACAGAAGGAGGAGCAGCAGTAAGGTGAGTGGGATAAACGACTCCTAAAATTTTTTTATCTTATAAATATGCAATTATGTCAGTATAAACTTCCTATCTATACATAAACTCCTTAGGTCTGGGTTTAGATTCTCCAGTAATTTGGGTATGGCCCACATTTCCCACAAAGCAGCAACTGTATAAAGCCTCATTCCCTTTTTTCTTCATCCATGTTAATCTATTCTGTATCCATGCTACCGGCATCACCTGTAGATACATTTCTGCATCACCCCAGGGGAGTTTATAATTCTCTGCATCTCTTAAAATGGTCAGACGTGCCAGTTCATACATTACATTGTACAGATGGAGATACCTAAATGAGACATTGGTAATCTGAATAATCAATTTACTTGGACAATCTGAGATCCTGCTCAAGTTGGATGTGTTCTTTTACTTCCATGACATTATTGTAATTGCTAAAACCACTTTCGTTGGGATATTTTTTCCACCTTAATTACCTTGTCATTTATTATTAGGGATTTTAATATGGCCATTAAATGTCACAAATAGCTTACAGTTTTTGCTCTCTGTCTGGTTCACATTCCTGTAATTCAGAAAGGTCCAGTCATATGCATATTTTTATACTCTGACATGTTTAAAACTATACTCAATGCCAAGTTTATTACAGCATTAAATTGATGAACTTGCTCTAACAATCAATGTATAAATAATCAATTTAGTGCTATAATAAAGAAAACATAAAACAGCCAACCCTCTGTCGAGTTTGCTGAGCTGCAGTGACATTTGATGGTCATGCATGGCAACATTTGTACAAGCTTCATTTAGAGAAGGTGGCAGATTAATTGGGACAGAACAAAATGCAGTACAGCATCCATAATAAGCAGCCTGTACAACTGATATAAAAAAGGGTAAAAGAACTGAAACTCTGTTCCCACTCCTTCCAGACATACTCTCTTAAACTAATATTCAGAATACACAGATATCTTGAATTAGCACCAATATGTTTTTATACATTTATATGAAAATATACCAGGATATCTCAGCAGCCATCAAGTTGTTTTTCTTCATCTACAAATAAAATGTTTGTAGCTCCAGACTCCCACTGCAGTAGCTGGATGAAGTGCAGATATGTTTTCCTTGGATTCAATAGATGGTTTCAGAAAAATTTAAACTAATGGAACCAGAAACCAGTATTACAGGGGCAACACTCAACAGTGTGACACATCCTAAGTGTGTGTTACACACCATTCCTTTGTTTCTTATTAATGTATACTCATGTATTTCCCCTCACCCCCAAAGCCTGTCACAGAGAAAAACCCAAATCAGGGATTGATGAAGGATTGAAGGCTTCTATGGCAACAACATCAATATTTAACTGTAGAAATTACAAGCTTCAGCTGGGATGCTACAGAAGTACTCTTAAATCTTTCAAACTGATCACCAGCCATATTTTATAATGCAGTTTGTGTATCAGTATTTCAGAGATATGCTCTCTTCCCCTCCCAGAGTGCTGTACTCACACCATGACAGTTACGGAGCAACCAAGACTGATATGCTGAAAAATGTTAATTGACAGTCAAAGTTAGCTCTGCAGATGGATTAAACTATAAAAAATACTGGTTTGCAAAAAAGTGTATAGTTATCACTGAATCAATTTCTAAAATGCTAAGGTTGACTTATTACTTTTTCATCAAACCTATAATCCTAAACTGGACTACCTGAAGAGATTTGGTTTGCTTCTTATTTTCCCTCTTTCACAGACTGAAGGGGCAAGACATGGCAGATATCCTTGATCCGTCCCCTCAGCAGAAGTGAGGAGTGGTACATCCCCTCCAGTATCAAGTAGCTGACACAGACAGGTTCTTACCAGCAGGATTTAATGACTCTTCACTTTGTACCACTTCAGCTGGAAAAAACCTCACAGAAGACATAGACAACAACCCCGCTTGCAGGTCAACAGCCCTCTCACAGGGGATTTGCAATGTTACAGTTCTCTCACAATGTATTTGCAATTTGCATTCTGTGAAGACACTCAAAATAAATAAATAAGAGCTATAGGTTTTGCATCATATCCAATAGTGGATAACTGTGCAGAGTATTTGCCACCCTTTGCCCAAACACAGTAGACATTGTTACCCCATAGGGTAATTGCAGATTTGAATTAAAAATGTAAATATGTGCCTCAGCAGCACACTCAGCCCAATGCAAACACAGTCACACCTGGTGTTTGTCTGCAAACCCCTTTAGAAGGTTTACAAATTCAATTAAGGAAAAATGTAATGAGCTGTGGCAGAGAAGGTAAGTGCGGTATAAGCAGGAAGGTATCACCTACAGGGACTACTCTGTAGGCACAGATGAAGTAGAGAGAGCAATGGAGATTCATGCCAAATGTGGCAAAAGCATTTCAAAAGCTCATGGCAGGCATGGGCATGGGATAACTGAGTGTCACAACCTGGGGTTTTGGGGAGCAGAAGAGACTCTGCCCGTGAGCAGACCCACCAATGCAGCACAAGAGGCAGGCAGTGCACCCAAGTCTTGGGAGAGCCAAAAGGTGTTTGGAGCAGATGGAAATGGGTAGAGGCTCCTGATTTGGAGCACCTGGGACTCTTGAGTGCTGCAGGGTTCCAAGGAAGTGAAGGGCCAGAGCCACGAGAGGTAAAACCCTGACCTCCCCTCGGCTCCCTGCTCTTGGCAGCCCCAGACATTCCAGCCCCCCATCAAAATCACAGCCCCTCTTTGTTCTAGACACTGTCCCTGCAGACAAGATTTGCTCTACAGGATGATTATGCCAGAGTTCCAAATGCTTAATAGGCGTCATGAGCAGGAGAAAGTATGTATTACTGCTTGCCAACAGTAGCTTGTCTTTGTACATGAGGTGATTCCTTCTTGCACATAAACAAGATTTTGGGCAGAGCAGCAGAAGGATTTCTTAGGAAGGATGGAGAGCCCAGTTATGGCAGTGTGTACATGGACTTTGAGCATGCTAGGAAACCAATTCTTAACAGAAATGCAGTTAAAATGTACAACTAGTTTGACATACGTAAAGTTGTGATGCCTCTTAAGAATCAGAGGAAGACATAATTATTGACAACAAAATAGTATTAGAAGTTAGGGAAAAAAACATAACTGATCCATGGTTAGCTAAGCTCTAGTTCTGCCTCCAGCTGGCTCACAACACAGGGCAGAGAAGTACTGCTCCTGTGTAGATTCCACTAAGGTTACTTTCCCTGTTGTGTAAAAAGTGTGTGAAGAACTGGAGGTGCTGGCTTCTCCCACAGTCAAGTTCTACCATCTACTTCCCAAACACTTTAGGTCATGAGCAGACTCCAAGAGCCACTTTTGGAAACTTTTTCCCTTGGAAGAGCAGGATTTCAACATCCACTGGCTGGAAAACACTGCAGAGGCAACAAGAGGAGACCTGAGAACCAGCTTCTTCCAGCCTCAAATATAACCCCAAACCCTTCCCTTGACATAATCCCTTTCCCCAAGAAGGGCAAGCAGAGAAGGTTCTCTTTTCAACCACACAGCTCCCTTTCTCTCCTGCCTTGTTCCCAAGGAGGCTTTTAGGCTGCTGCCACTGCCACTGTTCCCCCTGCCATGGCTGCTCTTAAACCCTTCTCTAATGGCATGGAAAAGCAAGTCAAACATTAAGATATCTGACATATTCTTCTTGTCAGATGTAGTGTTGTGCACCTACATAGCACCAGATGTGTCTGGCACTCAGCCTCTCCAGTCTGGTCTCTGCTATAATGAGTGACTAATCGTTAGCATAACAAAGGAATTAGAACTTCTCATCATATCATGATAAGACAAAAAGAGTCTTGCCTCAATGTTGTTTATGAACCACATTTTAATTTCTTCACTTGGGGTAAACACAGCACCTCGCTCTGTTTTCCCACTGTGCTGAGGTCTCTTCATGAAGTGCTGTGCCACTCCTTGCAATCAGCTGAATCTCCTGCTCTTCCAATTTGTTATTGTTAACTCCTAGTTTACTCTCTGGGCTTTGATTTTTTAAGTGTGGTGAGGGTTTTGTTTGTTTGTTTTGTTTTTTTTAAGAAAATGTACTGATAGGCAAGGCCCTTGGGTCCTTGGGAAAATCTCCCCACACTTGCTTCCATCCCCACCTCAGAAACAACCTATTGAACAAAAAAAAAATGTAGGATAAAGCAAAGCTGCAAAATTTGATATGCTCCCTCACAGTGCTCCCTTTAAGCCTGAAAGTCCTTCCCAAATCAATTTTCCACACTGCCTTTTCTTTTGCCTTGCTTAATTCTGATTACACTGCCAAATGACTGTACTTTTCCTTTGTGGTCCTCGGCTTCCTAGTTTTTTTCATATGATGTTTTATACTTTTCATATGATGTTCTATAAAACCTCCTTCAAATATTTCATGGGTATTCAGATTCACTGTATTTCCACAAGCAATTCCTACAAAACAGATAAGCCCCTCTGTCCAAGTTCAGCACAATTTCCACTTCAATGTAAAAACCCATCAGTCCAACAAATTCAGTGTCCACTACTACCCAAAAGGAAGAAGAGTTAACTTGACAATGTAAATACCTTTAAATGCAACAATTTTCACTGTTTTGGAAAATGAAATGTTTTACTGTAACTGCTTATTTCAAAGGTGGAATTGTATTTAACAATTTCTACCTTACAATGACTGTCTGAAAGGTAGGATATAAATCAAACACAGTACTAAAAATCCATAAGAAACCATGTAATTAATCATTCTTTTGTGCAAATAACTGAATGATCCGGTTCTCCTGCCTTAGTTGAAAGTTTATTGAATCAAGCATTGGCTACATTTGTCTCTAAGGTTACCACTGCACCATTTTAAAATAGAGCAACAGCTCTGAATAGAGCAACAAAACGCCTCTTTGCCTCTTTGCTTGTCTCCTCAGAACACTCTTCTTTCTTACCACTCTCCTAATGGTGCTGAAAAACTCCCTAAGAATGGATTCTACACATTATTTGATTTGTCAGATTTATATTCCAGGAAAACACTGAGAGGTGGAACAAACCAAGACAGTTCTTCAGGAGTGCTTTGTTCTTCATTAGGATTTTGGAAGCATCAGCCCATTTTACTAAAGCAGCTCTTCCGAAACACTATCAGAGACAAGGTATTCTGTCCATGCATTATATGCCCCCTCCTTTTTTTTTTTTTTCACAGCAATGTTAGAGCATTTACAGACACCACCAGAACTGTAATTGCTGCCAGCTGGTCTCTCAGCTGGATGTGTGGAGCCAGTCACCGTGTGCCCTGGCCAAGCTCCCCTTCCTCACCTCTGACAAACTGGAGAACAGCATGATGACCATATTGCTTAGTCATTTTTTAACAATACTCTTCTTATTCCCGAGGTAACAGTTTCATGCCTTAGCTTATCAACTGTGTTGCTTGATGGACTAAAATCTCAGACTATAACTCCCCTTCACGGAGCTGTGAAGGTTCTGCCCTGTCTGCAGGACGGGAACACATGCCTGTGCAGGTACTTGCTCCCCACCTGAGCCTCTGGACATCACCTGTGGTTCAGTATCTACATTCCCTTAGAAGCATCTCTGACAGCTGAACCCTCAGCTCACTTATGACACAAAAATACGCTACAGCAGAAAACATGATTTTCCTTAGGGAAATATTTTGTGAGCATCTCCCTACCAATTATAGTCCCTCTGCTGGTTTTATCAATCAGGAGCTTTTTTTTTTCCTTTTTGTTTTGTCTTCAGCCATGAAATCTAAAAAAGGACTGTTTGCACTTCATGGGATATTTTAATTAAAAAGAATTGTATCTATATCATTTGTGTTCTCATGGGGTAGAGGCATTATTAAATCAATTTTGTTGTTTTCAAGTTCTACTTACGTAAAAGTAGGATATTAGATTTCTAAACTAATTATAAAGGAAAGAAGTCTGGTCCCCTTTAATGGAAACTTTGGACTGCATATACTCAGGTCATTTAATTTCCTTAATTCCATCCAAATGCCTGATCAACTTTATCTAACAACACTGTAATTTCCAGACATTGGAAGACAAGCACTTATTTTATAAGATGCATGTTATTTTACCTGCCTGGTGAGTGAATCACTAACACTTGCCGTCCACCTACCTCCTTGAAGCCAGGCTCCTTCTCGACTTTCATGTATGAAATTCAACAGACAGAAGTTTAACTAAATCCTTTCTTTTCTTTTCAAAGCTCCAGGCACCTTGGAAGTTGTGACTCCCCTTAGCCACATCCCATGAGCTCCTCACTCTCTGAAGCACTCTTGAATTCATTAGGAAGACAAAGAGAAGCAATCTTAATGGCACAGAAAGATGTTTTGCAGAAGATGCCGGTGAGGTTCTTCTTTCCTGGAGGCAACTGACTTGCCAGGAGGAGTTATTTGAAGTAAATACAAAATGCCTGGACCGCTGCACTGTGTCTGTGAGCTTCCAGACTGTGCAAAAGGAAGTGGTGCTCAGTATCTTTGGGTCAGTCTTCCTCTTGCTTCAGTTTCTTCAGCAGTGTCTAATAAACCTGCAAGGAGGGATACCAGGTCACACCTTGTATCCCCTGCGTTTTATTAAAGGAGCCAACACTCAACATTCCAAGTTTCCACGGAGAATCTTTGGCTTCAGATCAAATACAAGCTCTTCTGTCTTAAAAGGCACAATTCCTCAACTAAATGAAGCTAACTAACTCCATACTCAGAGTGCCAGAGCTGAGAGAACAGAGGCAATCATCTTCATTTTCAGACACAGGGAGATCTACCATATGCCAAAAACTGAGGAACAGTGAACAGTTGGTAATAACAAATCATAGCAGACGTTGATCAGGTAATAAATAATTTTGTCCTTGCTGCAAAAAGATTAAATAACTTAATTTAAAAAATAATCAGCCTTTCTTTGTACTCCACAATCTGGGGAAAATATTCCAGTTGGCATGCAGTCACTCCCGATTTTGTAATATATTTGAAATCTCAGTGTGACCTACAGGTTTCATAGATTTTGCAAGTTGTAATAGCAGAAAAAGGAGAGAGGAAATCAAGAAGGTAAATATACGCTCTAGTAAGCAGTAAATGGATATGCTGATTCCCTAGCTTTCCATAAATTAATAGGTCTACTCTAGTTAAGTGTCATATTTTAAGGACAGCTGAATCAAATAGTAATTTTTCAGATCTAAAATGTCATCATGGTGCTTAACAAATGATAAGCTACAAAAAGTCTATGCTTTTCATGCTATTGTGGTGCAATGTGTACTAATTTTTGATCAATACTAGAGACCTCATGGGCTAATTAATGACTGCCATTAGTTATGTATGTAGAATCTGTTCAGTTGTGCTGTAAGTGGAAGAATTATTAGCAAAAGTAAAGGGATGCCTTACACCAAATTCTTTAATCTAACTAGAATTGGAGCCTGCACCTGCAAACACTTTTGCAATATCTGAATTCAACACATACATAAAAATGTCACTAAAAGCAATTAATCTGGGTCTCATGTTCACCCTTGTATACACATTTGTATAAAAATACCTGTATTTCTAGGATGGTGTAAGAAATAATAAAAACATTAAAAGCATACCAAATTTCCACACAGATAACCCAAATTTCAGATAACACACTTTTTAAACACACCAGTTCTGCCAAGGGCATTCTTACTGAAGGCCATGTCCTCACAACACGTTCAAATTCAGGTAAATTGGAGGTGAGATGCTGAGGTAGAAAGAGTAGGGAATGGGGGCCTGAAACAGAGCTATGGGAAAAGGAGGAGACACGGTGTGGATCCACAGAGCTGGGATAACGTATTTCCTGAGCACATGCACAATCCTATTGCTGAGACACAAGCCTTGTTCGTTTTCTTTTGCAGGTAGCCAAATGCAGCTCAGTGTGAAGCACAGAAAACATGAGCACAGAGTGGCTGTGTCCCAGATGAACAGCCAGCACATATTGTGGGAATTAGCCTTTTCACGTATCCACTGCACACCCAGTCCCTGCAGAAACCTCAACATGTGCACACAGCTTGTGCTTCCTTCATGAGCATTTGGCTCATGGAAAACATCTCACTGAATTCAACCAGATTAGGACCTTGTTTACTGTGTTGGTTTAGGAAAAGCTTCAGTATTGTCAGGTGAGCGTTTATTAAGTGATGGGTGTAATTTATAAAATCACAAACTAGCAGTCCCAGACAACAGAAGACCTGAAAACGTTGCTCTCTATAGAAAACAGGATTTGCAAAACCTTGTTTGAATTCTCCTCTTTTTTTTTTTTTGTTTTCTGTTATTTTGTATGATCTTACTGTAGTGTACACAGTAGCCTCCATAAATATATACTGTACCTATACTACAGATATGTACTCCATATGTACTATTATTGCCACAAAGCAAAGCCATACTTTGTGGTGACACTGGGACCCAAACAAGATATCATTGCACATTAAAACTGTATTAAACTAATTGAAAAATAGTTAAACATTGCTAATAAAACAAGATAAATACTAAACATTAAAAAGACAGAGACTTTCCAGTTTTCCATAAAACCACGCCTTTCAGACAAATTAATTATTTGTATCATAAAAAAATCCTAACTGTGAAAGAAAATATTCCAAAAGGAATTGATGAGTAAAAAAGCTCCAGGTGCTTTTTGATTACATTAAAAACAATTCCCATTCTCATAAAATATGCAAACTTTACATCTTAAACAGCATATTTACCTTCAAAAAATTACTTTCTTTTTAATCTTGAAAGAAATTAAACCTTAATTGGGTATGAAAGTATTTGGAATTTATCCAGAAATAAAAAAACTACAGTTATTGTAAGTGGCACAGCATCTGTCAAGAGTTTTCACATAGGTTTGAAAGATATCTAAAATTAAGCCAACACCATACTTGATTTTCATGATCAGAGTTAATATTCTGCAAATCCAAACTGGTTGCCTTGTTTATTTCATAGTTTCAATTTCTATTGTTGTAATTCACCCTGGCAAATAAATAGGTGTATGAGGGGCTGAACAATAATAAAAATTAACTTCTAAGAATCTTCCTTAGCCTTGAATGAAAACCATTTCATTTCTTTGTGATTGCTGCTGAAGCTAAATCCTGTTGCAAGAGACTTAATGAGCAGCCTTGGAATAAAAACGTCACCACCTTGATGCACATCAGAATTACATCTGAGACCAGATGGAAGAAAAGGAAATGCACTATACAAAATATGTCTTCATTTGAGGAGTAAAGTATTACTCAGTGGCATTATACATTGTTAATAAACTTTCTTTATCTGAAACTATAATTTAATATTTATGTTTCTAATTTACATGTGACAAAGTAGCATATTCTAAAATTAGAGTGTAACCAGCAAACTATTAACTACTATAAACAATACCAAAACACAACTCAAACATATTTTAAGGAAACAATAGATACATTTTGGACTGGGGAATGATTTCAATTGCAGATATTGTTTTAAATACAGCTGTCAATTACATCTTGAACCTCAATTACATCTTCAACCTCAGAAATATTTTCTGCTTAGGGAATCCTGGGTATATACATAAAGACCAAGAGCACACCACCAAAAAATCCCTTATTGGTTACTAGTAGGTACAGTAATAATTGTAAATGCTGAAATTGTGTGTGGGGAAATAATTTTCAATATCAATGTTATATGATGCACTAGACAATATCCCCTTGAGCAGAAACTAGAGAAAATATCGTGCCCTTTATTATCTCTGTGGTTTCTTACGTGTAATAGACAGCAGAAGAATTGCACTTATTGTAACATTACAGTAGAGTGTTAGATTGCAGTTCACCTTTTAGAATATTAGTGGCCATAATACTTATGATAGGTTGTGCCTTATGCAAAGATGAATAAAGATGTGCATTTAAATTAAAAAACGAGCAACCACTTACAGAACCAACAGTGAGGCTTAACATAACAAACATGCACTAACCCTACACTTATGCAAAACTAAGTTCTTCCAGGAAACTGTAACCAACTGTTGACCTTCCACAAAGGTAAAGGTTTTGTCCCTTGGTAATATGTTTGGACTTTGCAGTCGAATTCCAGTTTATTAGCTCATTGTCTGTAAATGTGCTGTTCCACTGTGATATCCTTTAGCTGCCCTTGAGCTTCTGCAGAATCTGCAATCTTACAGTCACTTTTATTTAAGGGTTTATTGAGCCGCAGAGTAAGTCCCCTTCGGTACTACACAAATAGGCTTCCTTATTCATCCTCTTCAGGTTCCTGTGGTAAAATTGGTGTCTCCTCCTTTAAACAAGCACTAAAAAACCCAAGGATTGTGCTGTAAAGGTGATATTTGCTTTTCTCAGAAGCAATGTTATGACCTTCATCCGGGTAGATCTAGCAGAGGAGAAAGGAAAAAAGTAAATAGTTTTTATAGGCTTTTCAAATATTTAGGGCTCTAATTTTCTTTCTCTGATCTTCAAAATGTTTTAGATGACAACAGGATGATAACATTAGTTTTATGGCATCAAGGAAAGCTAATAAAACTCAAAGTAAAACTCATTCTCTTGGAATTTGAACTTACATAAAACAACCACTGCAGTGGGATCTGCAGAAGCGAAAAAATTTGTATTCTTAGCCATTGTGCTTACAACAGTTTACTTAGCTGGCATTTTCAATGGTGCCTAGGCATCCAAACCCCATTAACGTCAATGAGGATTAATTACCTCATGCTTTTAAGGACCTCTCAATATCTCAGCTTCCAAGTGTTCAGCAAAAAACCTTCTTATTCATATTTTTAACTATCTTGCTATCTTATCTAAAGCCCATCCCGTCTTCTTTTTCTCTCCCAGGATGGATGTGGGCATTTTTATCTCCTAAATCAAATCCCACAGGGAATCTCTCCCAAGTGAGGCTGAGCAAACGTTTCCAGTCTGAATGAAGAAATCCAGACTAGGAGACAAGAGACCTGAGGTGGCCTGAGGCAAAAGGCTTCAGTTGCATCAGAAGGGCTCAACAGGACTCTCCTGAGACACCTCTTGTCATTCCTGCTTCTTCCTCTCTCCACAGGCCTTCACATCACCTCAGCTGAAATCACAAGGGCAGTGGCAACAGATTGTACATATAAAGTTCTTTTCCTTTCCAGAGTGACACTAACTCCGTTGTTGCCACCTCCTCCCTGACAGGAGCTCTCACGCTTTAGTGGAAACTACAGGATTGCCCACAGTTCAGGAAGGTCGAAGCTTGCAATGTGTAACATCAGAGATATTTGGAGGAATGACCCAGAACAACGTCATGTCAGACATCCAGGAAGGTTTGATGCAATCAGAGCCCTTGGCCAGCAACATCCACGTGCTCTGGGTGGGTCCTGTGCAGGTCTGTGCATTGGCAGCAGCCCTGTCCTGCTCTTCCCATCTTGCTCTCACAACATCCTCCTCCTCTGCAAGGCAGTGCAGAGAGCGAACACTGCTCTCACCTTTTAGCTGCCTTTTAGTAAATATAAATGCTGAAAATAAGGGGAAATTACTCTCACGTGCCCCAGTAGTTTTTTAAGCAAAAAGGGACTAAAGTAGTGATATCTCCCTTCGACAAATAGCGCATGTGGATTCCAGAGCACTTTGTATAGTGTTGTAAGATAAACGGGTGGGAAAACAGAAAGATGAGAGAGAGCCTAGGAGAACAAGATGATATAGCTCTCGACATCTATACTAACAGTGAGGAAAATGGGATTAAAGAGACTTCTAACTGCAAATTGAGGTAACGCTGCTGCGTTGTGGTAGGGAGGGTCCTTCTCAGTGAAGAAATAGCAGTAGGAGGTTAAATGTTCAACTATGTTTACAGGAAAAGCCACAGTGCACATACCTGCATAGTGTAATTAGCCCCAGCTTTTATTAGATGTTTAATTAGTTCTGCTGAATGCTGGAAGTGGACTTTAGCTGCAAGACAAGATTTGATATTATTAGAGAAAGCTACACTAATATGAAATACTTATCTGCTAAACAGCTTTGGCTGAAAACATTTCCATCCTCTGTAATTATTGGATCAGAAGCTGACTATCTTTAAGGTCAGAAGTGTCCAGCCCCATCAGAAACAGCAATACAGGGTGTTACAACAGAGGTTCTGGAGAAGGAGCTGGAAGCCTCAAGGGAAGCCATACTTTCCACGTACTCTCTGAGGGTTCCTATCTTTACCATTCATTTACACCCACCGCAATAGTTTAGAGGTGTGTAAAACCATTCTGTTTGAACACCTAGGCATTTTATAATTGTGTTGAAGGAAAGCACATTGGATTTTCTACTGCTTGCACAGGGTTATTACAGCCCACGCTTCTTAAGGAAATGGAGTTTCTCCAACCCATCAGTAACTTAAGCTTTGTGTGGTAAAACCAGGCAGCTTTATTATGATGTCCTAACCCTGCAGGGCTTGGGCTGCAAGTGGGCTGGGTGGTGTCACTGGATGTGATATTGAACAAGGGCTGCAGGCAATCAGAGTCCTAGGCTTAAGCACAGATACCTATTGAAGTCCCAATTCCTGCCAGGACCAAGTTCAGAGGGGCAGAAATTGCTGCTGCCTGTTACAATCAGCAAAACCTGAGACCCTCATGCCTGCTCAGTCACCCAATGTATCTTCTCTGCCCCTCTCCCCTGTGCTCTGGGAAGAAACACTGGACAGTGTTTGTACCCCTTTGATTGCACTTTGGATACATAACACAGGTTTGGTGCTTTCACACTGGTGTGACATGCTGGCAGGTGCCATTCTCACTGTGCCAGCTGGGCATGGGCACTCTCACATCAGCCCACCACTGTGAGGTACTTATGCCTCCAGAATGAGAAGTAAGAAACCTTCTACTATCCCACATTCACCAGAAAATTGTTGGGGAAAGAAGAAGGCATGTGAATCTGTTCAGAGGAGCTGGTTGCAGCACTGTAATTTGTGCCTGCATCAAAGCCTGTTCTTCAGACTTATATCAGTTAAGAAAGTTCAAAAAAATACACTGCAGTTAAATTTAAATCTGTAATTACAAATTATCTCATTTGACACATCTTGTGATTCCATTAAAAGCGCTAGAACTTACCCTGTTCTACTCATTTTCTGTCTTAAACTACTGCTAAAAGTATTGGTGCTATTAAAAGGTTATGTATAGCTTCAGCTTCAGATGCTTTCACACTACCTTGTAATTAATTAGCTGAAAACATTAGCTTTCCATGTGGTGATGTACTTCACCAACTGTACTGATAATTCTGCAGAATTTCTATGAATTTAAAACAACATTAAAAATGTATGTAATTCTATTAATAATTCACGTAATACCTTTCACTAGCAAGACAGTGGTCCTCAAGATTTAAACAAATTAGAACATACAGCACCTAAAAGGTGCAAATATTCACCAAAGAAAAATGTCACCAGTTTGGGGTTAGAAGTTGAAACAAAAGAAAAAAATCCTATCAGAGGGATAGTAAAACTGAAAATGTACTTGCTAGGTGTGTGTCTCATCAGTCCTTGAACTATTAGTAGTTCTGACTCTCAATTAATTGCATCTCTAAATACTTACCATCAGCTGTTCCATGAACTATTAGCAAATTCGCTTCTTTTAAACCATGAAGATTGTGTAATACACTGGATGCCTGGCAAACAAACACACACAAGTGTAACTGAGTTGCATTTTGAGAGTAAAATGGTCATTTTAAGTTACATTTTTTGCTAACTTACCTGATAGGTAATTTCCTCTTTTGATGGAATCCCAAGGTATCTTTCTGAAAAAGCTGATGCTGTAGAAGTAAAACAAAAACTTGTGAATTCAAAGTTACTTCTCTTTAAAAATCGACCTAGAGTCAGGAGATGCTATTTAAGCCATGAAGTCAACAGAGATGTTAATTTAGAACCAAAATGTACCATTTTATTGTACCACTGAAAACCATTTTTAAATGGTTAAAAAAAGAAACCAAACAAAAATCAACCAACCACCTCCCCTTCCCCCAAAAAAAACCCCAAGTACACAACCAATAACAAAAAACCTCAAGCTCAAACCAAAATGCGCTGAAAATTTTAACAGACCAGTAAACAAATGTGCCCTGATTTCCCATGTACCACAGTCCAGAGCCTGTGCCCTAAACTTCATATACATAATGAAAATATCCTGTGATTGAATGAAAACATGGCTGATATTGTAGGGAATTGACTGCTAAACTTAGAAGAATCATTCCTCATATAAGTCTTGATTCATATTGATATACCTAAAGGGTCCTTAGGAAATGAGTTTCAGTGGAGAACAGGAAACAACTCCTTTGAAAAAATCAGTGGTGTTAATAATAATGTATCTATTGTGTGCTTTGGTAAACTGTCCCAGTGTTAGCTTCACTTCCATTTAAAGAAGAGAATGAGACAGTAAGGTGAAATCTTATTGATGTTGCTACATTATCCGCCCTTAGTTAAATAACACCTCCAAGAATAAAAGACATTTTGAATAGACTACCACATAGATGTAGGGTAGGGAATACTCACCATATAACTTCATATCTGTGATTGGTGCCACCACAGCTCCACACTTGAAGAGCCGTTCACTGGATTTCAGGATCATTGATGTAATGTAGCCACCATATCCCTAACAACGGGATAGAGATTTTTGGTGATTAATTTCTCTTTAGCAACAATAAAGGCCACTGTGCTACTGTGATGGTATCATTTTACAGCGTGCAGCTATATCTGCAAGAATTACTTTTAAAGGAAATGTAAAACTTCAGTTTAAGAGTGAATGGAGATCACATTCACCTGGTCATGATCCTTAAATATGCAATTAATAGTGACAAGTATATTTTGGTTCAAGCTCCACTATTCCATCACGACAGTCTAGCCTATAGTTAGTTGATTTGAAAACCACAGAAAATAACCTACAAAGCAAACCCCAAAGGTGTGGTTTTGTGGAACACAGCCTAAACAGGAAGATTTGTACTCAGTTTTTAATATGTTTGATGTAGATACTTGCAAAGTTGCAAGATACACTGAGCATTTTGCTGGCAGAACAGAGAGTAGGAAAAGGGGAAGTAACCTGTGAATTGAGTGCATTATGTCCTCCTCCTGACACCTGAACCTTTGTAGATTGAATCCTATTGCTATTAAAGAAGTTTCTGCGTGTCAGAGATCCCACAGAGAGATACAGATCCTGCGCTGTTTTTCAGAAATAAGACCTGTATGTAAGCACATTGTTCAGTATTATGCTGATCTCTGGATGCCCTTTCTGGCCACAATACCAACCATGAGGCTGCTTTGCTACAAAGCAGGGACCACAGACGGCATGAAGAAGTTAAAGGAGACAGGGCAGAACTGGGGAGGTCTGTCCTTGCCTCACAATGTTTGTCTGTTCCTATTTCTTCACCATCTCTCCTGCAAAGTCTATTAGAGACTTCTCCAGGAAAAGTTGTGACACAAAGAGTCATGAAAGCTTTTTGAAAGTTTTAACTTGAGACCACAGTTTTCCTTGGAATGACACTGGCAATCCATTTCTGTATACCTGTAATCACTCTAGACCCACAGAAAACGAAATTCTGAATTGTGGTATCTGGGATCAGTGGTTTTCTCATATATTATGGGCTCTTCCAATTTCTCTATTTGTCATTTTTGTTTTCCCTTCATCAGTGCTGAAAAGTTGCTTTTTTTCATTTTTTGTTGTTGTTGTTGTTGTAGTTGTTTTGTGTTGGCACAAAACATTTCAGAAAGAAAAAATTATTCCATATCAGGGAAAACAAAATACAAAACACCAGCTGACACAAAAAAAAAAGAATATTATGCATCAAATGGTTAAAGTTTTCTCATGGACTTTTATGAATGCTGCCTGTTCTTCATGACTAAATATTTAATGAATACATGATTTTATGGAAGAATGAGAATATTTGAAAATCCTTTAACCTTATTTAAGAAAAAAAAAGCAGAGATAAACATTCTTTGGAACCAATCCACAGTACATTTGAATGGACACGCTGAAGGAAATACAAAATAAGTGCTGAGTTTTCAAGAGACTGTGAAGAACTGTCTTATTCCTTTCCCATGAAAACTCCAGCCCAGGAGGAAAAGAGGTGCCTGGATCTGTCCATGTGCAGGAGTAGATTTCACCTATGAAAGAATTTCTGAGTGGGCAACAGTAACTTGTATAATTCAAAGAGTTTAAGAGGACAGCAACTTTCCTCTGCCTCTGGGTTTTCTCTTCTTTTACTTTTGTTTAATATTCTGTTTGTGTCTTTGCCAACAGCACAGTTTTGGTCCTAGAATAGGTATTGCCAGGTTATTTATTATTTACACCATGTTTTCACTAAGAGCTTGCTTAGTTCTCCTGGGAATATCTTTCCTTTGTGCTTGTGCCCTTGCTTCCAGCCAGGCTTTCCAGGACAAAAACACTGGAGAGTGATATCCCATTTTCCGAAGCATTTCACACTGACAATGCAGAAAACAGTCCACACATCCTGGTGCAAGAACATGTGGTGCCCCACTCGTGGGCTGGGTTTCTGTGGGTGTAACCTAATCACCATATTTTCAAGAAGGATGTTGGCTCTGGAATTGCAACTCATTTTTAAATTCACTTTTCACTTCCATGAATAAATCCACAAACTACATGGAACCAAAATTTGCTGTCTAACAGTTCAGAAAGGCCCTTGGCTGATGTATCACTCGGGCTTGCAACCCTCATAGAGATAAGCAATGGGGCAGTCAGAAGTAGGTATTTTCCACCCTGTGCCCTTCTGGACAGTCTTGTTACTCTTGTGCCTCATTTACATCACTGATTTTGACAAGGACTTTACTTCTCTGTAGTTCTGGAACCTCTTAAAGAGCTGCCTGACACTGCATGAGTCCAGCTTTATGGGATCAACATTAAGCCATTCCAGGCATCTTATTTTCAAGCAAAGTGCATATTCTGTTTCCATCAGTAAGGCAAATTTAATGCATAGAAAAAAAAATATTTTCCCTATCACGTTGTACATAGTAAAAAGTAAATGAGTTTTAAAGTAGATTTTTAATTGACTCTAAAACAAGCAGAGAAGAGGAAAATACAATTAACCCTAGGAAGCTGTTAAATAGATTTTTTTAATTAATTCTAAAACTGACTTTTAAATTTTATAGATTTTTGTTTGACAGTACAAAACAACCCTGAAAGGTTAACTTGGAAAGGGGATATTTCCCTGACTTCAAAGCAGTGTTGAAAGGTTATCAAATTTCTGAGGTTTTGCTCTTTGCTTTCTCACATTTCCACTCTTCATTCCTCAATACTTCTGTCAGAAAATAAGCACAGGAACATGGTCATTAATAATATTTTTTGAAAGAAAAAAAAATCAGGGGTAGGTCTTGGCAGATGTGTAAAGCCATAGTTATGTGTATGCTCTGTGGCAACTGTCTCATTACATCACTCTTAGGAAACAGGATACTGCTGAATCTCTGACAGAAAACAAGTGGGAATTTTCAAGTAGCACTGGAAATAATTTCTGAAGTCAGAAACAAGAGTGCAATTCAGAGTGCTTAGTGATATCATTTCAGAAACTATTTTTAATTATTTGGGAAGAGGATATTGAGAAATGTTGATGCCTCTATGCATGTGCACTTTCATATACATTGGTAACAGGTATTAAAACCTGAAGAGAAACGTGGCCACGATCTTCTGATGGATGAAATCAGCCCAGTTTATACATCCTCAGCTTAAAAATCTCTGGCTGCCACCCTACAAACTAAATCCTGCCTCCTGAAATTCTTGCAGTAACAGTTTCTTTAGCTCCAAGGAGTGTGGCAGGAGCTTAGATCTTTGAGGAAGGTCATGTTCATGTGAAATGCTAATAACAGCCACAAACATTAGCCAGTCCCCAAAATGCTACCAGGCAGGAGGTAAATGTCAATATCCTCATCCTGCATTCAGACAGACTGAGACAAGCAGGTTAAATGACCTGCCCGTGGCCATGTAGCAAGTCAGCAGCAGCGTGGGGATGAAAACTAAGGCATTTCATAGTGAAATGCATGCTGCTCGTATAACTGATGATTGTGGGGGGGTGATTGATCATGGTTTGTTATTGCTTTGAGCTCAAAGGCACAAAACAGCTTCATTTTTATCAAAAAACTTTTAAAAAATTAGGAGGTTGCACATACCAGCTCAGAGATGAAGCAGCAGTTGCGTGGTGTTTCTAGTGGCTGCTTTTTCACAGACGTCACTGAAATGCTATTTAGTTTGCTACTAAAAGTTAAGCCTTTGCCTTGTTCTGTCTCATGCTAAGGGCAATGACAGGCCACACAGCAAAGACAGCTGATAAAACAGCAAAGACAAGACTTCTCACTGGTGCAACAAGGAAGTTGTTGACAGTACCACAGGGTTGTTACTCGGCTGAGCTCAAGGGTCAGTAAAACATTCAAATATAAAAGCTGGTTTAGGGTGACTTTGCCAATTTAAATTCAGCCCAAATATAAAACTTTAAGAAACAAGCTTTCACAAAAAACCAAGCCCACAACAAAAATTTCTAAAGAAAGCAGATTTTTTTAATAAATACTTTCTCCTTCAGATTATGAAGCAGAAATACTGCTGTACTATAAAACTGATGTTTTTGAATTAAATATCTGTTCTGAGAAAAAGACAATATATAGAACAGACAGTAAATTATGGAAGGTTTCCCCCCTCTTTTAATAACTGAAATTGTCTGAGGAAAATAGAGAAATATATGACACTATTTTCTTAAAGAATTATGATGATATATCCTGCTATTTTTGCACATTACCTTTCCAAATATACTCAGTCTCTTAGGATCAATGAAGGGCTGTTTCAATAGTGATCTGAAAGAAAAAAAGTAGTTGTTTTTGTTTGTTTGTTTTTACTTTGGTAAAGTAAAATGGTGAATTTTACTTGCTGAATATACTCTTTAAAGAAAATTATTTGCACAGTAAGGATTCATCATACATGCAGGTCAGGTAGAAGAACAAATTACATCCATACAAGTAGTACTGCACTGTGAAATGTGATTTGCTTCCTAGTTCCTTCTCTATATGACAAACAGTTAGTGTTAGGCTCATCTCATCTAATTTAGATACCTGAATTTGAGCATCTTGTCTAAATTATCCATTTACATCTGCTTTTCATTTAAAGGATAGAAGAGAGACACTGTCAGAACAGCCATTCTTTCCCAATCATGCTGGAAACCTCTCTCACTCTGAGGAGAATAACCCTCCAGAAATGCCAGGATTTTCCACTGACTAGAGCTTAAATGACTGGTTTTGACCAGCATTTTGACAGCTGAAGGGAGGTAAGATGAATGGAACTTCTTGAATCTAGATAATTAACCAAATAATTAATTCTCTCACCAAGGCCATTACCCAGCTATGGTGAATTTTTTACAGAGAGGACAGAACAACCTGAGAGGAAAAATCCAACTAGCTTTTGAGGAGACAAAACCAGCTGCAGCACCTCCTATCAGCCAGGGGCACCCTCCCTTTTTCCCATGCACTGCATCCCAAGAGGGGCCAGATTAAATTTAGCCTAAGACATCTTGGGATTTGAGCAGGGAAATCAGGTCTCACAGCAGACCATGTGGGTTGCCTCCAACTGCCCTTCCAGGAGGATCACCTTGAATTGCTCTGCTCAGTGCAGCCCATTCCTGACCAACGTGAACATCAGGAGCCCCATTGCCCAGGCAGCAGACACAGCTGCCTACTCATGCAGTGGTTGAAGTATCAACCACTTTCAAAAGCAGAAGAAGAAAATATTTGGCTTTAAATCTGTCTTTCCCTGGGAAACCCTAGAAAAAGTCAGTCCAGGTCTTGGTATTTGCCATTTAGACAAGTGCCCCATGAGTAAAGAGTGTTGTCAAAGCTATATGTGATTACTTCATAGATGGAAATTACTCTTGTCTGCAGCTGGTGGATTTATATCAATTTAACAGCGATAATGTGAATGAGAAATAACAGGCATTTTCCCCAATTCTGCTCTCATTACACCATTTTATAACTCCCTTTGCTTTGTGTTGTTACTCCAGATCTCTCTAGTGAAAATAAGAGTGCCTTATGATTACATTGGCCTAAAATAATGTAACACAAATGCATTTAATCATTAACACATGTACAACAAGAATTTTTCCTAAGGGATATAGACAAAAATAAATTAGCTCAGATGGCAAAGGGTCAGCTTTATCAAAGAGAAGCACCAACACAAAAATGCACCTATTTGCTGTTTGTGATGAAAACGTCATTGCTTCAAAATTTGAAACGGTGTTATAATAAATACTAACAACATTCAATACGCAAAGAAAACATTCTGGGCAGTTTCAGTTGAAAATGCTCATTCATGAAGGTGTAAGGAGGGTAAAAAAAGAAGAAAAGTTTGCACATACGTACTCTACAGCTGCTATTTGGTCCTTCACTTCCACTGATCCTAAGCATCGGTGGACCTCCTGTAGAATCTTGAGGCCTTGAAATCCACTCCCTCTGCCATCAAATCGAGCTACGATGACATTATCAGAGTTGACAAGCACTGAGTCCCAGTCAATGTGAAACTTATCTGTAACCAACTGGCTGCCTGGAGCTTCATCACTGCAAATACCAACACACCAGACACAAACGAAGACTATTGACAATGTGATGCACTGTGCCGATCTCCGATATTTTATTCAGCCTAGATGGCAGAGTTCAGTCGGTTATGCAATCCTGCTGAATTACTGTCACTTCCATCAATACCATCCCATTAGTTAGTGCTGCTATGCCTGCAGCAGCAGCAAACAAAATGATTTCTTTAACTATATAACCACTATGTCGCAGTGTTGCCAACACCTGAATATACTTTGTTTAAAGAAACAGAAAACTAGTGCTGCTTATAATATAGTGAAAAAAACTCAACACATAATCACTAATGGCTCAGTTCTGAGAAGGGTCATGCAGAAGTGGTTAAGCTGCACTAAACACACAAAAAGGAGAATTCATTTTGTACCCTGATTACCATTTGTAGGATATATAATACTATTAAGAAGCATGTTATCTTAGAAAACAAAAATAATTGCATTATTGTACCCTTGAATGGATTTTTTGAAATAGAGTAAAAAGAAGACTGAAATATACACTGGAGAAAATTATATTTTCTCCATCCGAATTCATAGTAAGAAATGGATGCAGGCAGGAGTGATAACTTTTTTTTATTACATAAAAAAAAAAGGTGTTTTACATCAGAAAAGGTGGAATAGAATGGGAGAATGCATTTTCTAGAGGAACAATAAGATGTGCCATTGAAGCCAAATATACTGTTTTCCTTACAAAGAAAATAAAATGTCAGTTTTAAAAGGGATGCTTGTCATTATTTTTTCCCCCAAGATAAACACAGAATAAAAGAGCAGGCTACCATGAAGTTGAACAAAATATGAAATTTTTCTATGCAGGCTACATCTGCCAGTTGACTGCAAATTAAAATGTAAAACTGTCTGTGCTGGCTGTATGGAAATTAGATTGGATGGTCTGTGGGAATATCCTGTCTAAGGTGAAAGAAAGATGAAGACAGAAATTATTATTTTGCCAAAGAGACTTATGTAAACCTGGGGGAGGAGAGATAAAAATATCCTGCAATAACTACTGTCTTACATGTACAATAACATGCTGATTCAATATCGGTTTTGGCTGTGGATAACACAGACTGTCTCCAAGGTAATCACCAAATTAATTAGCAAGCATATGATGAACACATATGTTCTCAAATTAAGTCAGACCTACCTATGTAGTTGCTATATCATGTACTGAAATCGGGATTATTTGGTTATGGACTCATCCACAATATGTTATGCTTGATTTACCATTATCTTGTGCACCAGGCTTATATTTGGATTTATAAAAGAAAGAACAGACATCTTTTTGTTTCCTTAACCAATTCATTTCTGATTACACTTAACTGCTCATGATACAGAGCAATATTTGGAAATACTGTCAAGTTAACTCTGCAGAAGACACGATTCAGAAAGTATATAATCACTATTATTTACAATCAGGAGCAGAACAATACTTTCAATTTCTGCTTATTTTCAGAGCAAAGTTTTCAGAAGCACTATACTTTGATGCAGATGTTTTCACAAAGCATTTATCATTCCTTCCAACAGAAGCAGCCTCAGACCAGATATAATTTTAAGTTCTTCCAACTTTCCACAAAAAGATAATGTCAGAAATATTCATGTTTGACTAGGTAACTTTCCAACAGCTTAATGCACCCCACACAAATGAAAATATCATGAGTCAGCCTGCTTCCCTTCTATCTAATATAAGAACAAAACTAATATACTAAACTAAAACTAATTTGTATACACATTATATATCTAGGTTCTATATCTATATATGTTATTTGCCATATGTCTCGACATTACAAATATGAGAAAAACCATTACATTTGTAACTTTCCCCTTTTTTCTTTTTTTCTCCTGAGTTTCAAGGTTCAGAGCTGCCCGGTGTGTGTCTTCAACAGTGACTGCACCCTGATCAGGAGTCCACTGTGGCAGCACAAGTGCTGATGGCTGGGGCACACTGCAGGAGTTCACCACAGAGGCACCATTTAAACAGACAGAAGCCATCAATAATATACCAATATCGTTGACCTCAGTGGGTAACTTGTATGCTTCTTGGAGGCTGCCTGGTAAAAGGGGCAGCTCATTATAAGTTCATAGATTGCTGAAAAGAGAGGAACCTGTTCTTTCAAATTCCATAACCAAAAGCCTAAACTAAAGTCTTTGTTCACGATTTGAGTTCCAGCCTACAGGGAATAATGCAGCGTTAGCAGAGAGGCTACCACTGTTGTGCTGTACTCAGTGTAATACTCCTCTGCCACTCTGCTATCATGACTGCAGCCAAATTTGTTCCACATTTTGCACCATTTAAAAGCTAACTGACAAGATTTTGAACAGGGATTTTAGAAGTTATGGGACTGACCAAGCAGGAGGGAAGACAATTTGAAAAGATGCATGCCAAATAACTGCTGTCATCACTGCTTAATATTCAGTACATTTCTTTCTATTTCTGCAAAACCAGTGGATTTGATGCAGCATATGGAAAAGGTAACTTGACAGAAAATACGTGAGAAAGACTGCAACTGAAAGAATAAAACCTATGTAAAAAATGTTATTGATAAAAGTCCTATTTTATTTATGGTGAAACTGAGTGGGGAAAGATCATTTCGCAAAACTGGTGTAAATAATAGAAAAATCCACTTCATTTTCAGATTTTATGAGTATCTCTTCCACAAACATCATCTTCCAAGCACATACACCATTACTGGTCAAAAATCAGGTAACTTGAATAGTCTCAAACATTGAGAACAAAAAATCCCAAATGCTTTCTCTCTTTTCATATGCTCTTTTTAGATATAGCTGACTGCAACTAAAGACAGATCATGCTTACAACTCCTGCCTGAGATATGGCTAAAGAAATTAAAAGATGTGACCAGAAGAGATTCCATTACAAGGGTAGAAAACATGCAATAGCCAGGACCAAAGCAGAGAGCACAGTAAAGCAGAGAGGATAGTATGAAAAATAACGCTTTTATTCTTAAAACATCTTTCTGAAACCCTTAAGGCTGAAGACTTTAAAAATACAATTTTGAGAACAAGAGATGTAACCCTGTCCTGTGTCATAGGAAAAGGAGTTTTGAATCTCCTCTTGCCTTTTTTTGCTATGGAAGATTAAATGAGCATTTTATTCACCTAGCAAGATATATACTGCTGTGGGGGAAGAGGAAATAGGGAAAGCTGAAAGAGGATGGATCTTAGCTCAATGATTCCCCAAGACTTTTGTGTGGACAAGACTGAAGAGAAAGGGAGTGAGCAGATCCATCACTGCCCACAGCACCAGGACTGAGCTGGAATGAGCCTCCAGTCTATTTCTCCTTTAAACCAAACTAAATGAATCCTCCCTCTAGGCTTCGAGAATTATTACAAAGTTCAAAGAATGGGGAAGAAAATCTAAAAGAGTAAAAAAGAAAAGACTGTTCATCAAATACTTTGAAGTAACAGAAACACAAAAGATCAGTGAAATACTGGCATGCTCTGCAGAGGTAGGATGAATACAGGCATGAAATGGATAGCTGGCAATTCATGAATTATTCACCTGACTTAGGGGTCCCCTAAAAAGTAAAGTTTTCACAAAATATTTTTACACTTCACCATGCAGCCAAGCATTGTTCCTTCTCTTGCAACAGCTGCCAGTTAAAATGAACAATATCCTTTACAACAAGAGAAAGGTACACAAGACAGCTATTAATTGGCAGTGTTACCATACCTCAGATCTTGAATATTTCCCAACACTTGCATTAAGCCTCTCTATATTTCTTCTAGCCTTTAATGACTTGTTCTCAAAGCTGCAAAAAAATTCACTTCAAACCCTGTTGTCTTATCTTGCAATCAGTCCCGAGAGTGTATTCACTGGAGGCATAAACAGGTTTGATTGCCTGTGGAAGACCTAAAACTTTCCTAATTTCAACAACAGGTAAACCAATTCCTGTTTACTACCAATATATAAGAAAACAAGTAAACAAACAAACAAAAAGAAACCTCTTGGAGACAATTCACTGTTACACTGGAGAATACCTGGGTCTTTTTCCCCTCAAATATCAGAACAAGCTTTCCACTGATTCAGTTTTACAATATCCACAATATTGGACAATTTTAAATGGCGCTAAATAATACATACTGACATTTAAGATGCATTATCTACAGATTTGAAGAAATGAGGTTAATTATGTTCAAGGCAAAATAAAGAATGATTATCTACTCTGATTTTATTACCCAGATTAAATGTCTTTACTTAATCATTTCCTGTGTGGTACCAAGAAGTGTATTTTCCAACTTTTTTAATGAGTAAGGTGAACCATAATGAGAAAATCAAGGATCTGAAATTTAAACTTTGATCTTAATTATATAGAAAAAAGATGATAATCACTCTTTCAGGCAATTACCGTAGAGCCCTCTAATCTATAGCCACAGTGTATGCATTATATCAGAAGGAAACTGAGTGTGAAATGTATTAGTGGTTTAGGAGAACAAATGAAAAAAAAAAAAGGAAAGTGTTTTAATCTTTCAAGATTTTACGGGCTACACATCACAATTCTGGAAAGAAAAACGGTGCTACCTGACATAACTGGTTTCTACACAAGAACTATCTGTTAGATAGCCCAGCCAGGCAGATGGACATAAACTTCAATGCAGCAATACAAAAATCTACTATTTGACCACTGCAGAACGCTTTGCAACTGTTAATGAATGAATGTTCACAAAATCCCTGTGATGAAGATTACAGGATATTCAGGGCCTGGTTTTTAACTTGAGCTTGTGTCTGCAAGGAACTGTACTTAGCTCATATCCAGGTTTCACACCAGGACGAGATTAGTGACAGGTTTCCTTCCAGGATTCAGCCTTAACACTCAGGCACAACAAGGACCATGTGCTGGAGGTTCAAATTTACCTGTGTTCATCCTTGCATGAATACAGGAGCCTTACTATAGTCATGCACCTTTGAAATGGCTACTAGCTTTCAGTGCTCCAAAAAAACCCCAAACCAGATAGCACCAAACTTCCTCTGCTTTACCTATTTCCAAATTCTGTTAATGCTGTTGTAACCCTATTGATCCAGAGAGCACATTAACACCATACAAAAGTAGTCCCTGGTGACACAAATTTACAGTAACATTATGAATCTCACTCATCAAAAACTCCATTCTATTCTGAGCCAGTGAAACCAGCCACCAGCACAAAAGTTCTGCAGAGACAAGACCACACAGATAAACCAGACTCTGGCAAAATGTGACACAGGAAAGATCACTTTTCACCAGAGTCTTGGAGTGACTCTGGAGCAGTGACTTCAGCCAAACAGCATGTTAGATCTTATATGCCACATCTACCCTCCAGTTAAGGGGAAAAAGCCTACATACACTTAGAAACTTATATGCACTTAACTAAACATTTAATTTGCACTGCAAAGACCTATTAGGTGAATTTCAGGTTTAAAATCACATTGTCTTTTCCTCCTCTTTCCTCCCTCCCTCTCTCCCTCCCTTCTTAAGCCCTGGTCAAAGTGCCCTGCTACCGAGCTGGAAAGCAAAACCCACCTCTTATCTGCTAATACTCCACTTTTTCATATGTATATCTTCTCTTTATATACATCCAAGTGCACTTTGCCTGGATCAAGATGCTATATAGAATCTCCTCTCCAAAAAATGGACATACAATTAAACCAACACTCTTACAGGGACACTGGTAAGCATTCTTTTTCAACCTTTCAGTAGATGGATTATAATGATAATTGTATCATGACTGAGAACGTAAGAATGAATGTAGGTGCAGCTGAACAATATGAAAGGCAGCACTTGTTATCAGCCACTAATTCTTGTCTAACCCTTCTAGCAGTAGGAACAGCAGATCTCTCAATCAGTTCCAACAGTACCACTGTGGGACCCAGAAAAGTCAAATATCTGGGAAATTATACCATCGATACAACTAATGTTCCCTATAAAAGCTACATGTTCCCCTTGTACCTGAATACTTTTTTTTTTCTTTTTTTTTTTTTTTTGGTAGTATTTCTGATCATGAAATAAAGATTAAGACATCAAATTGGAGCTGTGTGGGTCAAGAAATTACCCCCTACATGCCTGCAGATATCCAATCGTTCTTTCTCAAGCGCTAGGCAGAATTTACTAGGCTCAAATAATCATCCCACAAGGGAACTTCCCATAACTTCAGTGACAGTTTTCAGTTTTATATTTCATTTGGGGACCTCTTTAATAGAAAAAGGGACTGCTGGCAACCTTAGTTTAAAGTCTGTAAAAAGCTACAGAAGAAATATAACTGCTTTCTCTTCTAGGGAATAGCAGGACACAAAATACGCTGCATTACATGGACAGATTTCAAATTTCCAGTTTCATACTTTCATTACTGCACAAAGTTTTCTAAAACTAACTCCTGCTAAAGCTAACATTGAGAATTTGATATTGCAGATTTATTTGACTGAAAAAAAGCAAAGTCTCCATGCTGTAAATATAGATACAACAACCTGTATTTGTAAGTTGATGAATTTCCTTTTCATCCAACATGCCCATAATAAAAAAAAAAAATAAAACAACTATTAAACATATCCACACATTATGAGTTGCCCACATTATTCACTTATTGGGTACCCACAACTTTGTTAAGTTTAAATTTAAACCTTGTCTCAATACTGTTCTCAGTTCTTTCACCACTCGATATCAAAATACATTTCAAAATAGTATTTCCTTAGCTTTCTATTTTCATTTTCCTGTAATTTCCGACCTTGGACTTCTCAGTTTTCTGATGCTTCCCTTCTGTCTTCTGTAGTTCTACATGAGTATAAACCCTCATATTTTACCATACCTGTATATGGCAGATTATGTATTTACTAGGATACTTAAAAAGGGAAGGATTAAACTGCCAACACCTTATTGTTTCTCAGAAAAAGGAATAAGCACAAATGTTTTCAAGTCCCTGCAGTACTGCTGGGGTCAATTTACAGAGCCTGTTTGACTTTGGCACACTTAATAGAGCTGCTTAAAATATAATCATGCTTCCAAGATCATGCTACCAAATACTGCAAAGATGAAATAACATCAATGTGTCATGTTTCTCCATAAGAAAAGAAAAACGTGTTCATAACCAATTAAAGCAGAGAGTCTCCACAACTTCAGATAAATGTAACCTGAAAAATCTGAATTTTTAAACACAAACTGGGCTTAGAAATAGCAGTTTTATGCCACTCTGTCCTATTATCTAAGATCTGATCTGAGTAGAGGAATTTGGGATCATTCAGGAGCTCCAGCTTGTAAATTTGACCTCACACCAACAATAAGGATCTCTGCTGTCATTAAGGTGAGGTCTGCTGCAGCTGATAACAGCTCAGTAACATGGCATTTTCATCAATTTAGCAGTGCATTCCTACACCTCTGTTTCTGAAATTCACATCAACTCCTTCCAGATGGGACTGGAAGATCTGTAGGTACAGGAAAGCCCTCTACACCCATGCTGAGATCAGGTGGAGAGAAAGAAGTGGTGCCCTGAGATGGCCATCACCAGTTTTCCCAGGAAGGCTGCAGGCACGTTCATGACTCTGTTCTTTTCCTCTGCTCACATTGTGTAGACATGTAACTTAAAGGCTGACTGTCTCTGCAAGAAACATGCACCCTATTTCTTTTTTATGGAGCAGGACAGGTTGCCAGGGAGTACCACCTTCCTCCCACAGAGGTTTTCTACAAACATCAACAGACTTTGGATCATGCCTATAATGCCTTCAGCCACTGATGCTCAAAAATATTTTTTCCCTCTTTCCAGTGCTCCTAAAAGCAGTTTTTGCTTTATGCATCTTAACTGAGCCCCTCTCAGAAGCTCTACCCGTTTCTAGCAGGGATAAAAAGGAGCACATGCTCCGAATGAGATACTCTGTGGGTAGGATCAGTATGGGTCCAGGAAAGACTGCAGAACTACTCACAGCTACACCATCAGAAGTGCCAGTGCCTCATGTACATAAAAGTACAGAGAAGCAGAGTTAGGTTTGACGAGCTGAAAAAAACCCCAGGCATATCTACCAGGCAGCACCTACCACAAAGTCTTCTCAAGAACAAGCCTTTTGATTTATTAACTCAAGTACATGAGGTAATTTTTCTACACAAGGTAAAGAATAAACCATTTTCTAATTAAAGAGTTAAATGTTTTCTATTGTGTACTTTTTTTTTTTATTATTTTCAGTGACTCTACACAGATACTTACATCATTAATAGAAGGGCATACTGGTTTCGATCTGTGAAATCTTTTGGCAGTGACAACTGTAAAGGGAATTCTTTTAAGAAAAGAGAAAAACATTAAAGGCTGGTAGTTACACAGATGAAAAACAGTGACGTTGTAAGAAAGCTTTTGGTTTGCTAAAATAACATTTTGCCAGATTTACCGTAATCCTCAATGTGAAGCATTTTGATTTCAGTCTTGTAATTCTTTTTCTTAAAAACAGCTTCCTTCAACACAGCATTATTTTCCAAAATATAAAACTCTAGAAACAGGAAGAAAAAGTATGTTGAAAGGCACCAGACATAGCACCAGACATAAATCAAGATTCAAAAAAATTAAAGAAAAAGAGACAAATGTGCAATGATAAATCCTGTAAATGAATACCTTCTGTAAATGCTTTTTTTAATAATACAACTACTTTACAATTCAGGAGCTGAGCAAACATCTAATTCAAAAGATATACATCTAGTCCATTTTCCAGCTTCAGCAGGCTTTGCTTTCACTAAGCAACGAAATTGCTGATGGCCAAATGAAAACCAGTATCTCTGATAAATACTAACAGGGGCTGTTACAGCAAAGGGCTACTCTGCTGGGCACTATCCTAAGCCTCATGTAGGCATCCTTTTCAAGCTACATATTCCAGGGCAGTATTTAGCCAGCACAGCTCTATGTGGTCACTGCATGTCCTTATGTGTCTTCTGCACTTCAACTTCAGCTTCAGCTTGGTTTAAAGCTGCAGACACATTTGAAGAGATCCTTTTACACATGAATGAATGATGACTACTTTGTTGTCCTTTTTTGTTTGTTTGTTTGTTTTTTACTCAAATTACAGATCTTGCTTCCAAAATTTAGATTTCTTTAATTAAATAATAAACTCTTCGCTTAGAGCCAAAACTGGATAATCTAAGGAGAATGTTTGTTCTGGGCAGTCAACCAAAATAGAATAATTATAGTCTGGGGATGGAATAACTGAAGTAGTCATTAATCATTCTTTTATGAGTTGAATAGGATAATCTAATCTTGCACTAAAACATTAATGTAAACCATATCTCTTATTATTTGGCTTCTTGTTGTTACAAGAAACAGTGTCCCTCTAACCTGACTTGCTTTGCCTTATTCTGTGATGTTGCACATAAATCTCTATTTCAGTATTTCACTACCAACAGTATTTTAGATGCAGGTAATAGGGAGTGAAAGTCTGCCTTCACAGGAGGCAGCTCTACAGAAGTCAATGCATTTGCTTTGAGCTGCACCTTACTGAGCTGGACAGAACTCCGTGCCTTCGGTGTGCTATGGCTTTGAGCTTTGCAAAAATATGACATTGAAAAAATATATAAAAAAAGAAGCCATAAAGTTCCCCATTCCTGTAATCCACACCTTCATGATAGTGGGTCACAGTGGAGTTGGAGGTAGCAAAGCTGTCACCTCTGCTGCACCACAGGAATACCTGGGGGGGGGGGAAATCTACTGCTGAAGGACAGTCTTCTGTTACAAAGCACCTCAAGCAGCCATGAAACAGCAATAGATTTGGTGTCAATATACAGAAAATAATGTATAAAACTTGCAAATAGAGGTATGGAATATCCTCTTAAAAAGTCTTTACTGAAAATGTCAGTGGAGTTGTTCTGATTTGAGAAATATAAGATAAGGACTAAGTTCATCATACGTAGGTCAGTTTTTATGAAAAATTGTCCAAGGACTGTACCTTGCTTCAACATTATTGGACTGTATCTTTAAAAATATATCTAAAAATACAAAAGTTGTACTGTAATGACAGCATGATTTGCACACAAAGTGAAGAGGATGAAGATGAACCTGCCACCTAATTTACTCAAGTGTAAACAGAAGATGAGTCATATGCATTAAGCATAAAACATATCTGAAAAGCCTGGGAAAGATTTAGTCCTTTGATTAACTTCTTTACCTATCATTTGCTGATGTGGATGCTGCTAAGAGGTGATTAATAGAACTTTATATGAATCTATTAGTGTTCAGATACTTGTAATGGCCTTTCCCCTCTCCCAGAGTCTCCAAAACAATCAGGGACGATAATAAAATCTAATTATTTCATAAGGAATACTCACTTGCAGTATTACTTGTACTGTGCACACTAACAACTGGAACACCTGGTCCTGTTTTGAGGAGAGAAGAAAAACAGAGGCAGTGCAGGGTAGTTATTCAGTAACACAGGACGAGAGCACCAGTTACCACATAAGACGGGATCCTGGAAGCTCCATACAAGCACTTCCCTTCAAACACAGCAATAACTCTCCTGGGAAGGACAAAGGTCAGACTATAGTACCAACAAAGTGGGAAACAGAGGCCTCCTGTCTGTTCAGCAAGCAGTTCAGACCCTGTACCCACACCCTGCATCCACATCCTGCACCCACAGCCAGAAGAAGCGTCCTTTTTTCACTTTATAAGCTCCATGTTTTAGTTTTAAGGGAAGAATAAAAGAATTATGGAGGCCCTTAATAACACTGTCTAAAATATAGCAGTCTGACATTCAGAAACAGTAAGTTTAGGTTGACTGAGAGTTGAATTATTATAATATGCATTTATATTTTCCATGGAAAAGTTATTGAGGTGCTGAAAAATTTTCATGTATGTTACTTAGTTATCTGTTTAAGCAGCACCTTTTGATATGCCAGCTCTGCAAACCCAACAGCATCAGTTACATCTAGGTGTAATGTAATCTAATCCCACTTCAAATACTATATTTTTACTTTACCACTAAGAAACTGAGTGCACCAGGAATAATTCCTCATGTCAACAGCTGCTGTGCAAATGCACAGGATGGTATGTGAAACTGGGATGACCAAGCATTCAGCATACTCAGAAGCAGAGTTGAGTTTGCTGTACCTGCTCTGAGGACCCTCCTAGTGTAAACTTGCAAAAGAAAATATTGTGTTCCCACCCCCAACATGGAATTTTCACACAAGAAGCTTAGTTTTAATTTAATGAGACAAGAGTTTAAATTACAAGCAGTCAGTCAGAACTGTGCTAGGAAGAATGATGCAGAAAAGCTGATGTCCCTGAGGACCCCACGGCAGATGAATGCACGGACCCTCTGAAATTAGGAGTTACAACTTCTCTTCTTGAGAATAAACAATTCCTTCTGAGAGCAGTTCAGAGACAGAGTGTAATTTATGTGTTTCGAGAGGTTGTCTCTCTCAATTAATTACGGTATGAGCCTAGGGAAATGTAAATATCTGAAATAGGAAGAATGATGCCACTCATGGCCTCCACTGAAGATTTTTATCAATTTCATTTAGTCTCAAGAGGAACTATGGACAAAAATCTTACAGGTAGATTGCTGAGGAATCACAGTTTTCTGCCTTAGCTCTTGAAGAAGGTAATTTCTTCAGCTGTTTCTTTTTCTTTTGTTTGTTTTTTTTCAGCTCTTTTTACTTCTTCTGAATTTGTCATTTTGCTTTAAATTCCTATTTAAGAAAGACCATTTTCAAGTGGGAAAGCATTGATGTTTTCCAGGCCAGTTCTATTTTCACAGTAAAAGATGGAAGGATGATGACAGACTTTGAAAAAAGGGAGATTGCAGTAGATTAAAAAGCTAATCAGAATAAAAAGAGGCAGACCTGTCTTACAGGCATTGTGTTACAGCACATCAGAACTAAGTATAGCACTTAGATTTCCCATTGACCTCTTATTACTAACCCTAAACCCAGAGCTTATTTTCTGTTGTATAAAAGGGGAGAAACAATTAATATCTCTGTGAAATATTTTATTTGATTGGAGAGATTAATATCTGTTAGTGTTTATGAAGTGCTAAAGGAAAAAATCTGCAAGGAGTGTTGAAAATAAGTGCAAAGGATGCACTTGCCAAAACTGAGAGGCTGTAAAGTCTCCTCCACCTACCAGGCTACAAATAACTCCTCACTCAGGAGAGTCTCTGGAGATGGATGTACTGAGACAGATCTCCTGGTTGAGGAAAACTAAGAAGGAAAAACTATCCTAATAAAGGTGCTCATGGGTAAACAGGAGGTGGAGGAATTGAAACTTGTATAGATCAAACTAGTCCAGAGTCCCCCAATGATTTTTCTGGGCAAATTGCTTTTGTAACAATTCAGCAAAGGCTTTTTGTGGTGGGAAAAAGAGTGTGTATGCAAGTAGATGCAGTGTCATTTGTCTCCTCTAAGCAGTTTACATCACACTCCTACAAGCAGCACCCTGCAAGAGTTTGGATACCTATTCTGTGGTGACGTTACCATCAACTTGGATACTCCCAAACACCCAATGCACTACAGAGCCGTGGCAGTATATGAGGGCCACACCACTGCCAAGCTTCGATGAAACACAAGAGAAGGCCTCTGCGTAACTCCAAGGTGATAGCTGTGCATTAATGTTAACGGTAGGAAAAACTTAGCGATAGTGGTTTATCATCTGTGCCCACGACCTGCAGCTTGGAGTAGTCTACTGGTTGTAACTCAGTGGAGTGTAGGTTTAATCCTGGGAGGATGATCTACAGCCTTATCAGCTCAAACAGATGACTGCCACCTCCAAAGTCACTGAAAGTCATGAGCCTGTGAGTAATTCCATGCACAACCTCCTGCTGGCATCCACGTTTTTATATCAAAGGAACGCATTAAAAAATACAAGCTGAATATACTTTGCTAAAATAATAACAAGAAGCTGTCCTTTTGGACCCTGGAACATTGCTGATTCAGGGGAAAAAAACTTCCCAATTTACCAATCTTCCCTCTTGCAGGAAAATCTGAGACTTACCCCATAGGGAGTATGTCAAGAACAAGGAGAAACTCTGCTTAAAGTATGAGGAATTCATTACTAGTGGATCTCAGGATTAGCTCTGTAACATCATGCTGCAGATTTAACCATGTATAAACCATACAGTTTGCTTTTTCTTTTTTTTTTCTAATCAGCTATCCATTGTAGGTATATTTCCATAAAAAAAACCCAGCCAACAAAAAATAAATAAAACCAGACTCCTTATTTTAGCCAATATATATTCATACTTTGTTTGTTTGGATAGATTCAATGCTCAAGCTGGCAGGTATTTTATTTTTGTGCAAAAATAAAAGTGGAGTTGCAAAAGAAATAGAAAAATGCATGCAAATAAAATGGGCTATTCATATGTATTTCAGATGAATTGTGTTCTACTCTTTTCAGCCTGATTCTAACTATGCAAAAGTACTGGTTGGACAGTGTAAAATATTACAAGTTTCAAGGACAACAGGTCTAGCTATACACTTTATTACTGATTGTCTCATGCTTTTCTGAACTTTTTTTTTATAATCCTAATTATTTCTCAGTGTTTATTTCCTGAGTGTAGATTATAAATTTCACAGTGTTCTGTTTTTCTGTTTATAGAGAAACTCTGACCCATCTGGTGCCATTCAGCGCTACTGGAACATAGCTAAAAATAAAACACGAGGAGTTATTTATTGCAATTATTCTGATAGAGAAGATCTGGGGATTAAACCACACCTGGTTTTTGGAAGATACACACACACACATATGGGGGTGTGTACAGATACACTGTGAACATACATGTGTAAACACATAGAGAAACTGTTACAGAAAGAAGGCCCTCATTTTTTAACTAGGTATAATAACACAAGATCAAACCCTATACATAAAATAATAAAGATGTTACAAACCACAGTACCATCACCATAAATTCCAAATTTTTTGGTGGAGGATTTTTATTTAGGGTGACTTTAAGTCAATGTCCTTTACTTGGACAGAAGGGTTAGGATTGGATGTCAGCTTTCGGACATCACTTGTTATTTAGCTACTACACAGAACATCTTCACTTAGCCTTGGAATAGGCTCTGTACAGAACTTTGAGTAATCCACTCCTGAGCCAACTGTTAGACTCCAGCCTAATGCCCTTCTCAAGAGTATACATTAATTCAGAAGCAAACATGTACTACTATACACTGTGTATTTGACTTACCTTTACAGTGCAGTAGAAAATGCCTATTCATGGGGCTAAACTTTGCACTGAAGTATGTGCACCGGTCTTTCAAGAAGTTACATGAGAGACATTGACGATTCAATGACCCCACTGTTGATACACTGCGGAAAAAATTAATCAGAAAAATTTTACATTGTAATAAAATACAATAAACCAAGAGTTAGCTCATGGGAGTGATAAAATTTGTTTCAGTCCCCAAACTTGCTTAAATACCACTACCTCATTTTCCTGAGGGAAACTGTTCTCAGATAACTCAGTGGACTACTATTCTGTAAATTGGGCAATGTGGACAGGATCCAAAACCTGCCCAAAGCAAGACTGAGGATCCAATAAGTAGCAGTGCTGTGGGGTGACAGTATTAGTAGGACACAGTGAAAAGCCTCTTTAACTTCAGATTCAAGCACTGAGGTTTGTGCAAGGATGAGGTGCTTCGCCCACACACTTTAAGCTATGTGATTAAACCCTATAAATACATTTGTTTAGAAGACTTTTTTTACTTTTAAAACACAGTTATGTTAAATGCTTGCATTTAGGTTTAGCTTTTTAGATGTTTATAGAGGACTAATAAAGATGCAATTGATAAAAACATTTTGTTTTAAAATTTTTTCAATTTCTTAGGAAATTTAAAATACCATTGAAATTTTTAACTTAGAAAAGCTGTGATTCTTTCCTTGCCACAGCTCAAGCATACTAATTGTTACACAATATAAATCATTACCCAAGCACCACTGCACTTACAGCCTGGATGTTAACACAGCCCCATATACTTCTTACCTATGCAGCTGTCTTCCTCTTGGGGATTCTTCAGTGCTTAAGAAATAACTGTGCCCAAAAGATGAACAAAGTTAAAAGTTAAACTCCGTTTGGTAAACTGTCTGATGTGGGTAGTGTTTAGGGAAATGAGAGGCACCATCAATAACACTTTTTTAAAATTAAAAATTCCCAAATATCCACGAAGATAAGTTCTTATATAATAACATAATTTAGATATAAAAATAACCTAATTTAGATATAAAAACCTAACTTAGACCCAGTACACAGAGTAGTTATTTCAGAAGGCATATGATTTCATATTTTAACAGTGATGAACACAGTGTTTTATGGTTTGTGTTTAAATCCTGAAATGCCCAGGGAGCTCCAGCAGCAACCAGGATGCCTTTCTGCACATTACGAATACAGAGGAGAAAGTTTCTCCTTCACTCCAGAGTTTGCAATATAAATCCAAGTGGTAGATAAAGGTCACTATGAAATTATATCATCGATTACAATAGGTCTTATGATACCCAAAAGCCTTTTTGAGCTGTAGGAAAACTTCTTCTTCTATCTAGTTTTCACAGGTGGAAAGAGACTGGGTGGCAAAGCTGCTGCAAGAATACCAAGACAAGCCCTTGGTGTTTCCCAAGTGAGATCACCAAAAGCTTCTGCTTGATAGGCAAAAGAAGGGCAAGGAAATCCTCTCAAGAGGCTGAGACAACCCACATGAGGTCTGTCGCCTCTCTGCAGGCTGAGTGCATCCAGATCTCATTTTTTTTTCACCTGAACCTTGCAGAAGTATCTAGAAATTATCCATGGATATATTTTCAGAGCCCATAGAAGGACTGGTCAAAAAGGTTTTTCTCCAGTACAAGTGTAGAAGATGGATCTTGTTGTAGGCTCAAAAAGGTGTTTGCTGAAATATCATTTATTTTAAAGAAAATGAAAATGTCTATTTTTTTGCCATGGGCAGATAGAATTGAAAACTAAGGAAGTTCCACTGAAGTTATGTGGAGCCTTCAGGCATTTTGTGTCAGTTCTATACTTCCCCTCAAAAGCACTAAGTATGTGCTGCATTTCCTTCTACTACAGCACTAAGATGGGCTTCAGAAAGATTTCTCTGTGAGCTGGGTAAGAATCAGTAGTTCTGATAATCTCTACAAATAATTTGAATTTATGAGATTGAACCAGACCCCCAAAACTCTGAGGCCTCATGCAGTAACCAAGCCAGGATAAAAACTAAAGGTCTGATGTTTGATCAAGTACTAAAAATTTACTATGACTCTTTATCTGGATTTCAGAAAAGAAGTCACCAAAATGTTACTACTGCTGCATTGTGTGTTGATTTCTTTTGTTCAGAAAAATGCAGTAAGTGATGTCACGGTGTGCTTCTTTCCCCTCTGCTTAAAAACACACTCAACAATAGAATGGCAGATAAATTGTCTTACAACTGCACTTTATGCACTCAGGTGTGTCAGAGTTATGGTAATGCTCAAAACTGAAAGAAATATTTTTGTTTGATTTGAGATATGCTATTTCCAGTTAAATGGATTCCACTTTAATAACTCAGATATTTTCATGAACAAATACAGAGAATAGTGCTTACATCTTTTGAGTATTTTCATCATATGCCAGTATTTTGATAACTTCCCAGTTTCCCGATGTAAGGTGTCTCACACTGATTTGTTCACTTTTAGCCTGGAGAGAGATGGAAAACATTGACTTTCACCTTACTTGTTATGTTTTGATTTGTCCAGAGGGATTGTCTGCACATACCATTATTGATTATAGCTTTTAAAACTTAAATATGCAACATAACATCTTTAAATCACAAACCTCACATTTTGACAGGGCTAAATTCCATGTATCTTCCCCCCTCCCCCCATACATAAACTTTTCAAAGTCATTAAAATAATGTTGATTTTCATCACAATTTTTCTTTCAGTTGCCCAGATGCCAACAAACAATCTAAGTGGAATACTTCAAGCTAAGGACCTTGCCATTCCACATGCTTTGTTTTTCTTAGTGTTTCTTTTCCTTCACAGTGGCATTCCAGGAAATCTTTCCCCTGCTCCACTGTGCACCACGGAGAAGCCTCTCTTTATCCAGCACCTGTAAGAGGCTAAGAGTAGCTTCAAATTTTGGCAACTGAACCAAACGCTTACAAGCTGGGGAGCACGTGTTGTTTGCTTTCAGAAGCAGTTTCTACCCCAGTGAGCCCAGAAAAATAATTGCTACAATGGGAAATTCAAAACATCCTTCCAAAGAATGCGATGACACTCTTCTCAGCCAGTGCACCAGGAACTGAATTAGGAAACATCAGGATGCAGTGCAGGTAAAACCAACTCTTTGGCTGGAAACCAACTCTTTGCAGTAGGCTGCTCATCAGACACAGGTCAAAAACAAAAGAACATGAAGACTAAGAAGCTCCTACTGCAAAAGATAAAATCTTGACCTAGGCTATTGAAGACTTAAACTTCAACCCTCACTGCCTGAACAGAGTGTTTTTATTTGGGTTATGATGCTTGGCCTGGATATACAAATTCTTAAGTTTTCAAAGTCAAGACAAACTTTGTAAAGAAAATAGGTGATATTTCAGCTTATATTTCATCTTTAGTGGGCAAAACCAAGCAGCAGGAGTTGCAAAGGAGGTCAGATGGAGGACCTAATGGTGCTTTCTGGCCTTGTGGCTTGTGAACCTGCAGCACCAGTCCACACCTAATCGCTGTGGCCTCAGTGGTTATGTGGACTACAAAAAGTCATAAAGGCAAAAAGGGTTTGCTTTTATCAATCCATATATTTCTGAACTGTACCCTAAGTTCTGCATCAACAGCAGCAATAACTAGAAAACAGAAAATGCTCAAGGATACCTATGAGACATGCTGGGAACTGGCAAGGCAGAACCAAGTCCCTTAGAACTGATCTGTTTTCTAACAGATCCACAAGTAAAGAAAGATGTAGTAACCCTATGACAAGTCTTGCAAGTACCAAACAAACCCAGGACATTGTGCTAGATGCTGTACATATGTCTATGATGAGGGTCCTCCATTCAGGAAGATTATGATATTCAGTGCTGTCTCCAAGAACGATTAAAATACAAATTAGTGATTTATTCTAATCAACTACTTCTTCTCTCAAGAGAGAAAAGCTGCAACAATCGAAAGAGATATTTAAATATTAAGATCACAGGATCTAACAAGAAACAGCAATAAAAAGCCCAGCCAAGCGTTAATAAACATGGTTATTTTTCAAGGTTACAGCCATAATACATAATTTATGAAGCTTGCAGGAAGTTATCGCCTTGATCCATTAAAGTAACTTTATAATTCTTATTTTGTGTTTGGAAAAAAAGAGACTTTCTAGAGTTGCAAAACTCCATGAAAGAAATTTCTAGACATATAAGACATGAATCAATCGCATTTTGAGATTAGTTTCTTTTAAATATTTCATAAGTTACTAAAAGCATTTGTAAACAATAAACCACACATCTATCCCTCTACATCCAGACAGTAAATAATCTATGATAGACAGTAATCTTTTAGACAGTCACTTCCCATTGCAGTCACTTCCCTAATTAAATCTTTAATTAGATGCTTCTGCTAACCTGCTTTGACTGTGTCATTGCCACACGCTTTTCTGAAGTACAGTCAAAGAAATGCAGACTGAGAAAGACCACTATTTGTCAGCACTTCGTTTTAAGATTGACAAATCAGCCTCAGTGATTAAATTAAAGTGAGTCGTTAAAATGTACTTCTTTGCCCCTGCGAGTTCACACTGATTCTGTGTTTTAACCTTCCTGCCTGCAGAGGCTGATCTCCCTTAATAAATATCTGTACTGAGTAGCACAGAGAAGTAGTGGGAATCCAAATGCCAAATTCCAGTGTTACCCGAGCTCCATCATGGAAAAGCTGTGATCATCTGGGTACTGGTGATCTCCCAACTGCTTTAAATTCTGCAGGGCACCTGCTATGCCACTGTGGCTCTCACTAGGTGTGACAAACATCTAATGTGACAAAAGACTTTATGTGCAACGGTTAATATACTTTTTATGCCTCCATGTTTGCTTTAGAAATAATGGACAATCAGATTAATGCAGTGTGTAAAACACATCATATAAACGCATTTCCTGTCCTTTACTGCTCTGTGTCAGCCACATTACCATGCAGAATGTTGCTTACTGATGAATAATGCTTGATACATGTGTTATCATATTTCCTTCTTCTTAGGAGCAACTACATACTAAAAGCCAAATTTGTCATTGGTTATACCATTCAAATTTGTTTATTCATGCTGATGGTAGTCAAAATAGAATAATTTTTATTTTTGGAGCTGTGCAGTACCCAGGCCTCTGATTCTGCCTAAAAGGGAATAAACTCTGAATCATCACCTTGACTTTAGACATTATTCTGGTTAAATTTCACGAAGATGTGTTTAAAAGTAGGTATATATTTAATCACCTTATTGAACAAGAGTGGGCTTAATTTTTGCTTAAAGATTTTCCTGAATGAGGATCAAGTTTCCAGGGCTTTTTAGTAGTGAGAAATCTCAGAGCCTACAGGTTTAAGGCAAATTTGATTGTATCTGTAACATCCTTGGGAGTGTTGAAAATTACCTTTCAGATCTAGAGCGTTACTATTTCATGTATTTTAAAGATATTTATTCATAGTGGGAAAGATATCAAAATAAGAAATTACTGACTAAATAGTTTTGCTCTGGTATAAATTTTTATGTGATTGCTGTACTAATACACTTTTACCAGACTGTCATCTGAGTTTCTGTTTTCTTTAGAAGATAGAATTTGACATGTCTTTGATCCTTTTTATCTTCACTGACTCTTTCTTGATATATTTATTCTAGTGAAAGAGTATCTTCATTCTTGCTTCTTAAGGTTAAATTTTCATTACAGTTCTTTTGCTCTTGTTCTGTTTGCAGTACACTGTGAACATATTTCAGACTTAATAATGTTCATACCAGAACACTGTCATAAAGGCAGATAATAGAGTGTCCTGGTGCCAAGTCTGCTATTTTGATGTTTTGGGTACCTTGATAATCCTTCCTATCTCATATGGCTCTGCTAAAGTACCTGGATTAATGCTCTGCTGATTTAAATAGATGCCTAGGAGTGTTCCGTTCCAGGGCATAATTTCTTTTATTAGTTCATCCCAGCTTCATACTGGTGACCTTCAAAGTCATAGTGCAAATTTATCTTCTTTCACATCCTTCTTTGGAAAAAGTAATGACCCTGGGAAATGGAAGCCACTGAAAAATGTTGCAAAGGGTAATAAAGAGTCCTAACTTTTCCAGAATTTTAAGTTAGGGTATTTCCTGCCTTTATTGTTCTGTGTAAGGTCAGATTCTGAATAGACATTTAAAATTATACTTATGCATGTATAGTGTATATAGAGAGGGTAAAAATAGTGATTCTTCAGGTCTCTTGAATTTCTGTGGCTATAAAACATTATTATTGACAGAAGGGTTTAACAAGAAAACATCTTTGCTTGCCTACAGAGGTACAAAGAAAACAAGAAAACTTCCAGAGAAAGTACTTGGGATGTACCTTCCATTTAGTGAACATATGTGCTACCACAGAAGAGGTCTAAGGAAAGAGAGAACCCTCCTCTCATTCTGGAAGAAGTTACCAATATGTCCCCTCTGCACCAAGGGACAACCCGGAGAGGACAAATGGTGACACAGGTGTTCGGACTGGGATGAAATGCCTGGGTCTTGTGTCCTCAGTGAAAGTCCTAGATGACCACTAAGATATTGAAAACAGCCAGAACCAAAACCTTACCTGCACAATGAACATGGCTATGTGGTGAAATTCGCCCCGGCCTCCCTGCTTCACTGGGACCGTCATGAAGAACTTACTGCCGTCCTTGGAGAAAACTGGTTCTTCGTTCTATAAATGTAAGACTGTGTCGGTTTGTCACACTTTTTCATTAGACTTCTAAACAAAAGATCAGCTTAAGTTCTTTCTCTCCATGGTTTTGGTAGTTGCTGTGCTCATGAGTCAACCAGAAAAAATCCTTAGGTTTTAAATCCATTCTGCTAAGATTAAGAAAAATGTGGTGGCTAAAGCTAAATGTACTTCGTGCCATGTGCAATCTTGTCCTAAAGCACTGGTTACAGCCCTTGTTAAACTCTCCCTCACAGTGAAAGGTCTGGTAATCTCATCCCTAATGCAGGGAGACTTTCCAGGATACTTCCCTTTACAGACTACAATTATTGACAGAGACAAGGTCTACAAGTGATGAGTAAAAAAAAAAAAGTTTCAATGGTCTGGACCCAGCAAAACATTACCGAGTACATCCTTAACAATCACTGATTTTGATGAAGTTGTATAGAAAAAATAAGCATATTGAAGTGATATTCTGAACCAGGGTCGTATCACAAATTGTAGCATGATGTGATACCATCTCTTCATGTCTAATTTTACACAGAAATATTAAATGCAAATGGCTTGCTATAAAAGCATAGTTTTTTGCTAAAATGATTTCTCATTTGCACGTTGCAAAATGAAGCCTGAAATGTATTTTAAATAGAATGTGTTTCATCCATTTATTGGACAGTTCTTCTGAAGGTATGAAAATGGAATAATTTGCTGGCATATTAGTTCAACATACTGTTCTGGGTGTGAATTCAGAAATATTATACTTACGTATTCCAATTACAGCTCATATGACCTCTAATCCTTGAACTCCTTTGGGTGCAATTTACTGAGGTTATTTTTTAATCAGAAAAAAATCAGCACAGTATATAGGACATGCCTGGAATGGGATTCATCTGATCTGTCTTTAACCATCCACAAGTTAGGTAGTTAATCAGCTGGTCATCTAAGTGCTTACTGAACTGAATGCAGACAGATTGGAAACTGAGGGGAATATTGCCTCCAAAACCCACACAGGTGTCTCAGGATTTTATTAGCTTATAAAATACCACATAATTAAATAAAATGACAATGAAACAATGATACATTACACACCCAGAAACAGAACTTATACTGTACCTGTTTAGGAAGCCACAGGTCTGACTGCATTTCATATTTCTGAAAAAAAAAAAAAAAAAGGAAATTCCTTCTATGGAAAAGCTATAGATCAAAAATATCTCCCACTTTCAGCAAAAGGTTGCTAGCTATTTCATGGGGGTTTTTTTCTACTGTGCTACAATCTTCACATCCCTTTGCTGGTACTTCCATAGAAACAAACAATAATTTAATTACTAAGTCAGCTGCTTTATTCAGAGCTTCTGGTAGAACACCACAGGGGACCTAAGAATGCCATTTTCAGTCTTTTCTGATTAGCTATCAAGCTTTACACAGGCAGTTCTATTTGTTTTTTACCTCTAGGCATCATCTGACAACTGGATATTTTAGGTCCTTCACCAACACTGGGCAAACAGCCAGCATCAAGCTCAAATTGTGAGACCTTTTCAAATCACAATCCCTTGTTTTAATGGGTTATAGTCTGGCATTAGTGATGAGAAGAAAAAATAAATACAAATGATTCTTTTTTATTGTTCCTACTCATATTTCACATCATGCCAACTGAAAGAAAAAAAACCAAATACCACACACACATTGTTGAAAAAAACAAAACAAAACAAACAAACAAACAAAAAATAAACAAAACCAAAAAACACCAAAACCATCAATTGTTGCATATTGTCGTAGTCACAATGAAGTAATGAAGATTTATTAGCTACAGAAGCATCTTTACATATAGGGTCTGAGAAATGAAAATCTGTAGCTGTTACACCAGCTGGTTGGATACAGTACTTTTTGAAACTGAGAACATGTGCAAAATGCTAGGGGGGAAAAAAAGGGTTATATTTGAAATCAAATGGTGTGATACAATGCTAAATTGTCACAATAAGGCCTTTCCTCTTCCATTAGTGATTTCTAGAGCTTCACCTTACCCCAGTGGGTGCAGAATAGAACCATCCAGGGGTACAGGAATGAGCCTGAGCTGAGCTTACTACAGTGACACTGCACTGCTCTCCTTCCTCACCCACCTAGAAATGTCCTTTGCTGCACTCTAAGTTTTCTGGAGTGGGACTTCTCAGTCTCTCTCTCTCTGACATTATATCCTGGATTACAGCTCCCTGGATACCTACTTTAAACAAGTCCAATTGACCTTGGAGCACATAAAGGTTTCCCTTTCAGAAGCGACTGCTCACAGTGGTTTATGACCAACTTCCTTAATAAAAGGCGCAAGGCTTGCAGGAACCAGGTAAAAAGCAACCCAATCAACAAATCTCCATGGTCACACTCTTAATCCGTATTTTGGGGATTTATTCATAGTTTCTGAGACAGGAAAAGCAACCTGCACTGTGTAGCTATAGAAGTAGATGAGCTCAGAAATCATTTCTAACACTTCAACATGACTGACTTAAGTAGCAGACACTGATGGGAGCCTTTTGACTCAGAGGCCAACATTTATCACTCATAGTCATTTACTCTGCCAAATTATACCCTCTACTTTGGAGCATCTGCTGGTACTGATATTAGCATGTATAGAAAATACTACTTTTAGCTGGTTCTGGGAAGAGATCGTGACTCATTTTGGGAAAGCAGCCAATTTTATTCAAGATGCAAGATTGACTGTGAAAATGGGGAGATGTAATGCACAAGTGTCAGAAGTCAAATTCAGGGTCAAGGGATGAGATGCAGCTGGATTCAAATAGAAAAATGTATTTTAGCTTGGCTAACATTCAAAAACGAAGTGTCCTTTTTGCCTTTCAGGTTTTTTTTTTCCTGAAGTTATTTATTTCTGCTGTCAAATTTGAAGGAATTATCAGAGTTTTACACCTTTTTCCTTAAAAATACATAAACTGTGTGAGATAGAAAGATCTAAAATCAAACTCTGCAGGGAGAGGAGAAACTATTCAGCTGAAAATATCTGCGGGAAGACAAGCTTGTTGCTGCTCTAGCTATATCCCAAGTACATGATGTTCAGCAACCTCAGTTTCCACTGAAGTTAATGAATGAACAAAGCTTAATAATTTCAAAAATGTCACTCAAAGCTGTTAATTGCATGAAATCATTTCACCACATTTGGAATCTTCTCACATCTATTTCCTCTCTGTTGACTAATTACATTCAGCTAGCAACTACTGCATCTGCAAACTCATTTACAAAAAATCTTTTTCTGAATATGAAAACATAATGCAGAAGAAACCTTGAAAAGATATCTTGGGGAAAAAAAAGCAACACAACTTACCCTGGTACAAGCCCCAGTTGTGGTTTCACAAACTGTTAGGATGGAGATATTCTGAGCTCTGTTTAACCATCTCACCACAGCCTTGGTGTTGCTTACCCATTTCACCATGGTGATATAATATTCCCTAAGTAAACATTTGAAAACACAAATTTCATATACTTGATATTTCAGATTAGACTTTTAAAAAACCCCAACATATATACAGTTCATTCAAATGCTGGATTTGTATGGCATGACAGTATCAGTGCTGAGGGATGGGGAAAATAAACCCAAGTGCCCAGCATCTGTGTTCTTACAATTGGAAAGGCTCAGTCCTTCACTGTACTATTCTCCTGGGAAATTTCTGCATATAGATACAAACTTTACCAACTGTGAAACATATGTTTGCAAATACACATGAACCGTGTACTTTCCCGTCAGCTTAAAAACAAGCACTGAATTTCAACAGAAGCCAGTATTTTCCTACACAAAGTACCTTCAGAATACACGTTTTTGCAAAAGAATCCAGTCCTACTGCCAAAATAAACAAAAAGTTCTGTAAGTCTCTAATGTTTGAGTGCAGACAGACCCCGCTTTAAATGCCACTTGTTATAAAATAACAAGTGTTTTATAATGGGATTTCTGGATAAAAGGGAGTCCCACTCAGTATCATTGTATTTCTGCTTCTGTTTTAACAAATAGCTCATAACTGTTTGTCCCTCAACAACCCTGGCTGAGCACATGAGAATTTCCAGGTACAGACTCACAGTATGGAAAATCTGCCTCCCTCCTCACAAAATCCTGCTAGGCTGTCAGGCTGGGGATGTTACAGAAGAAGACCTATTGCAGCCTGTCATCCCAGCCAGGCTATTTGCTTCACTTCTCCACCAGTGGCAGCTGGCAGCTTTCACAGTCCGGCTGAGTTATGTGCAACAGCAGAGCGAGCTTGTCTGAAAACTCAGACCCCCTTTCAAACAAGGGGCTTGGCTTGAATATAATTAGGCTTTTAATCTAAAACTGATGGAGATCTCATTACTCTTTGACAAACATGTATTTAATTAAACATTCAAAAGCCTCCTTGCTAGAACAAGGATGCTGAGAAGCACCAACAATAAAGCTGTGTACCAGCTCTGATGTTGCACACAGGAGATGCAGGAGGCAGAAATTCACTGCAACTTCACCCAGCCCCAGTCTGGTGCTGTATTTGCAGAAGAGACCCGAACAACTCAGTATGCACAGCTTTCTTTTGGCTTTTATATTTCAAGTTAAGTAAAGCAGATATTTTCACTTGTAGATACCAGAACGATAACTAGAAATGGTAACTCTAAGTGTATACTGAGTGTAATATTTACATCTTTTTGGCTTAAAAGTATTTTAACTTATGAAGTCACAAAAATGTACGCCAAAAGTAAAGCAAGAGCTACCACAACACCAGCTGACCCATCCAAGAAAGCAATGATCCAAGAAACAAACCAAAGAGTGCAACTCCAATCCCAGGACCTGAAATATTTCATTTTAAAAAGTCTTCAGTGAGGGATAGGAACATGAGATTTAGCATACAGAATCCAGCTAATATAATAGTTAATAGTCCAAATCAAACCATAACATCATTTTCTATCACTGGCATAAACTCCTTGAGCACTGAAATAAAAGCAAAAGGTCACCTAATAATCCCTCTTTTTCCCTCTGCCATCAACTATGCATAAAAATATGTTCAAATTTCACTACAGTATGAATTGTTTATCAGGAGTGTAGCGTAGTGTGTATATACGTAGAAACATAACCTCGCTTTTCACAATGGTCTTCATCTGAAAATGCCCTGAGTGGATATGGGAAGTGGCACTTCACTGGCTCTTAGATAGCAGCCAGATCTGGACTGTAGAAACTGCTGTCATTATTATTATTATTATCATTATTATTACCTCTATTATATAACATTTTAGGGCTAGGAGATCATTAGTATACATACAGAAACAACAATAGGAATTTAAGGAAGGTGACTGCAACTCTACAAACTTGAACACAAATATGGGAAGGGATGAAAATTTTCCTGCCCTTAAAGAAAAATTTCAGGCACCTCCAGCATAACACAGGAACTTTAGCAGGAGAGTCACCAGTTTCAGCCAGACCTCATTACTTCAGCCTCAAAGGGAATGTTAAGTCAGCTCAGTGGTTCTGTAGCAGTTTCTCCAGAAAAACACAGCCCTGCCTCTCTTAGCCTGAGTGATCTGGTGGCATTGCTCCTCACCTTCCGCCACCTCACTGCACCTGTCAGCTGGGATGAGAAATGAAAGGAACGGTTCACAATAATTCTCTCTAAATGAGAGAACACCCCAATTGTCTGCTGTGAGCATTTCCAAGACACTTCTACAATCTCATGTCAGAAACTGAAAGCAACAAGTTGGCACACAGCAAGCAATGGCTGGGAGTGAATGAGTAACTACCTCAGAAGCAGGACAGTGTTTTTACCTCCCTTGACCACAGCTTAGGATTTTTAATTAAATATATTCCTAGTAAATTAGCTTCTCAAGACATCAAACATGAGTGAATCCTAGACCCCTGTGATTTATAAGAGAAGCATCAGTCCAGTACAGCTGTTTTTATTTTATCATTATGTTCAGCCACAGGGACTGAGATCAAGTGGATTCCAGTCCGAGATAAGTGTAAAAAGGCAATGATTAGCCTAGAGACAGTTAGGTTAAATAAAACATGAGTTTCAAAACAAGTAAATTATATACCTTGATTTAAAGCTGTCAGGTGGCATCAGTTCCAGTGTATGTGCTGGTCCGTACAGATTAACTACAAACAGCTTTACTGTTGGGTTTGTTTGACCTGCCTTTGGAAAAGAAAAAATAAATAGAAGTTTTAGAGGCACTGAATCAGTGACAACTGAACGTACTCACTCATTAACATAGTTAAGTATTTTTAGAATAATGAAAGGTTATTAAAGTTAAAATATCTTAAATTTTAAAAATTAATTTCACAGACATTTGAATGATACAGATAAAGACATGAAATATTGACGGATTCTCTCACTGCTCTTTCTAATGGGAGACCTTCCTGTGCAGAGCAAGTGACCAATGCTACGAGTGGCTTTGCCCAGTCGTTAAGTCAGCTGCAAAAACACAGTCAGTTCCTAAACCTCCAGTTAAACCCACCCTCCAGCAAAATATTTTCCAGACACTATTGTTCCTTCTTCCAAAAAGCTGCACTACCTCTATCTGAGATAGAATTCTCCTCTTTCCTTCTTTTTCTTTACCATTTTCCCCCAGTCTTTCTTCCCTGGTTTGCTGAGTTTGGCCCTGATAAGGAGCCAGCTGCTTTGGCAGGCCAGATCTAAGGGGAACAAAATACTTCCCGTTGCAAAATGGGAATAAAAGGGCAGTTCGATATATATCCACTGGGAAGAGTCTGATAAATCCTGAGTATCTACAGGGAGGTTGGAATCACCCTTCTCCTGGTAACTCAGGGATGTTCCTGAGAAGAAAAAAAGCACTGGTGATAGAAAGTAAAGCTCTGAACGGCTGCAAGGAGATGCTTCTGGTTCTACATCTCTGTTCTAAACGTATCACCTCCAAATTCTGTTTCATTTAAGTCACAGGAGTCACATAAAATTATATAACGTTCTTGGAATACACAGAATGAAAAGTGTGTCCTTCAACGGGGCTGACTCCTGTTTATTATTAGAAGGAAAAGGTAAAAATCACTGATTCTACAGATTTGATTATAATAAACTACAAAGTTGTGTATCTGGCTCTTCACAGGGTTATACAGAAATGCAAAATAGCTTGGCTGAAATACACCCACAAGTTCCTTTTAAAAATTGGGCTTCTCTCAATAAAGTCTGAATGCAGTATCCACTCCTTTCTGGGTGGCACGGAGGACAAGAAAGTGGCATTTGTGTATTTTTAATAAAGATTTTTAAAAAAAGTTTAAAAAAGGGACTTAATTAAACTCTTGGAATTATTTTTCTTTTCCTTTTTTTCTTCAGAAAAATTTTTACATTTGCTTCAAAAGAAATGTCATCCTTCACAGGCATCCTTTGCATGAACACGACTTATACAAATGCATAACTGTGGAAGAAAACCATTGAAAGATCAAATCTTTAGGACACCACTGCAGTCTCCTTATGTCTCTTGAACCTTACATTGCCTCCACAGTAGTGTCCAAGTGCTCTCACAGGCAGGGCTGCCATCAGTAATTACCACCTAGCAGCAGTTTGAGCTCTAAGAGAGATCCTCCAAAGCACAACTTCACAGCAAACCTTCACAGCAAACATGGCCAGACCTGTGCTAGGCCTGAACTAGGGACTAAACTGCCCGAAAACTGCCCCTGTGTCTCTGCCACAAACACCCCCAGGGTGCCCTACTCTGCTGTGTGGATACATCCAAGATTCAGCTCCACAGCTGTAGCTGTGGTTTCCAGCCCGATGTGAGGTCTGTCCCCCCCAGCTCTGGTCAGTGGGGCTGAGATGCCACAGCCTGCAGAGATCTCCTGCAGCTGAAAGTGGGTGTTCTACCTGGGCAGAAAAGTTCCCACACCCACATCTCTCCCTCAACTCCTCGACCCCTCAGGGTCTTCTCATGGCAATTTAAACAGCATAAATTTTGCACAACAGCCAAAACATTTGCTCAGTAGTGCAAGAACTCTCTGCATTGAAATCCTACTTTGTTCTTGATAAACGTAACAAAGTTTAAACTTCCTTTTTCTTTTTTTTTGAAGACCACAGTCTGTGTGTATGACATGTACACATATGAGCATGTTCCAGTGTTTACAAACACATGCTTCATTTTATTTTTTAATTATAGTTATAATTTTATACTCTATAACAAAGACCAAATCTTTTTTTAAATCTCTGTTGCTATACCACAAGCTTCATTACCAATTAATGATGTTTAATGGGTAGCTAAATTGGCATTAAATGGAGACATTAAATAAAGATAATGTTTTTTCATTAATGAGATTACTGAAGTATACTGTGTATCACTTTTATGCTGAATTGCTAATGAAAAAGAATTACTCCTTTCTCGTTTACAAAGCTGAATTTTAAAAATATTCCTTATTTTTTTCTTTGCTCTGTCACTCAAGGCCTTTTTCCAATGCGAGTATATAAACTAACTCAGAAACTGTGGTTACTTCATTATTTTACAGTATTATTTCATAGCACAAATACATTCTATTTATATCATTCATGCTACTGTTTTGTAGTACCTGAGCTAACTGTTCACCCATCAAGAATAAAGGGTCATCACCAAAATAAAGCAGCAGGAGTAGAGCAAAAGTACTATTTTCTAAAGCTCTCAATAAACTTCCCCTGAAATGTCAAAGGAGTACCATACACACGGACCTACATAACCTGTCAGAAAGGAATTTGGACACTTTGAAACTGCATAGAAGGGCTGGATAAACTGATCAGCTGGAAGACCAAAACAACAGGTAGGGAGGCATCTCCCCAGAATAATCCCTAGCAAACAAGGAGCAATTTCAGACTTTATCCATTTCTGGGCTGTTCTTTCAATTTCCAAAACAAATCTAAAAAACCTTCCCTAAAGTTTTTGAAATTTTGTAATAACTCTTTTTCTTTTTTTATTTTGATGGTCATGAAAATATGTAACTATGGCTTATCTTATTTAATGGCAGTCTGTCACATTCATTAATAACAGCATAATCTACTGAGATCTACATCATTATGAGGGAAAATGCTCTGGGCTATGTACACTGGAGTGTGTGACTTCAGTGCAGCTGTGACAGTATCTTTTCTCTATGCACTCGTTTAAACATATTACCCTTCTCTCCAAGGTGCTGGATTGATTTTATCAAGCTAAATATCAATGATGAAATTACTTCAAATTAGTTGGTTTGCTGTTCCCTCACCCAATAGTTTTTTTTCCAGCAAAAGGTGTTACAGTCTATTGAAAAAAAAAAACAAAAAACAAAAGAAGTAATTATCATTTCCTGAAAAGCAGCATGAACAAAACCAGCCTCTGTTACTGTTTGGAAACACTCCTTCCATATGGTTGAACACTATCACTGAACATGGAAGAGGAGGTGGGAGCTGCACTCACAGTCATCTTACCTTAGGATATGGATACTGCTTTCCTTTTGGATACAGGCCTCCAGTAAATCGGGGAATAACCATGTTTGGTACCAAAGAGTCATTTATGGTCAGGAAGGCCAGTCTTTCACCGTCTGGAGACCACCAGTGGGCAACGTGAGAGTGAAGAAGTTCCTCTGCAAAACCAGATTTCCTTAGGGTTCATAAAAAAACTACCACATAGTTTCCAGTTTATTCAGCTGGCACGGAATTATTCTCCCTGTGCCTAATTGAAATGTGTTTGTTGTAATTTCAGTAATTTCAGATTATCCTGGGCTGAATGTTTGAATACCAAGGCACATTGAAAGACCAAACTTGAACCATTTTCTCAAATGAATACTTCCAGTGACATCAATAAATCATCTAAACATGAAAAACATGAAAGATGATTGTAACTGCCATATGTTCAGTTCTGTTGCATTCCAATAGATGTGTTTAATTAAATTTTAAATTATTTGGACCATTTTAATGTGGGGTGGTTTTGTTGTTGTTTTGGGGTTTTGTTTGTGGTTTTTTGTTTGCTTTTATTTTTTCTTGGGTTTTTTTTAATCAATTTTTTTTCTTCTCTTAATATAAAACTTCAGTATACCTGATTTCTCTGATTTCTAGCACCTAGTAACACGTAGTTCCCCACATACAGATATTTATGTACACAATTTTGAAGTCCAGTATTTTGACTTTCTTGTCTCAGTCTAATGGACAGGTTTAATTCTTAGGAAGTTCAGTTTTTCTGCAGTGTAACTTTCTGAAAATCCAAACAAAACATTTCTTTTTATCCAAATTTTATTTCCTTTCCAAATGAAAGTAATTCTCAAGGATGCCACACAGTTGTCTTACATTTATTGTCACTGTACAGACTTTTTTCATTATCTTATGATATGCTGACTTGCTTGGTAAGGATTTTGTATTTAATTTTGAAGAATTTGGCTGAAAAACTGATTGAGAATAATGTACTAAGGGGAACAAAGGCCTAACTGCATATTTAATTTGAGAGCCTATGTAGCAAAACTAGTTAAATTGTCAGTAGAGACTCCCCTAGATGCTAATCAGATTCTGAATGATCTGAAGCAGCTTAACAGGTTGCATTATCTAAGGTTTGGTGCAATGAAGCTGAGACCTATATTCTAAGTCATATATTCTGGGTCATGCTTCACTCCCTGGCTGGATAACTAAAACCCTTCACACAGGAGAAGAGCAGAGAATGAATGGTGAATATCAGATAGCACAAATCACAACTGCGTTTGTTTTAAAATATTACTGTTTGCATTTAGGCAAGGTTATTCACACAAGGAAAAGCTATTCCCAAATGCTTTGTAAGGTAAAATGCTAATAACAAACTCAGGCAAATGACAAAAGAAACAAAATGAGGTCAAAGGAGGAACAGGGTTGGATTCAGCTGAAAATCCCTTAACTTCACCTGGACACTATTCAGCCTGCTCAGCTTCTGATGCTATGAAAACCACTGCTGAAAGTAGAACACTGCTCAAAGTTAAACAGTGGTTAATGGGAAAGAAGCAGTGTGTTCATTCCTGCCATAGCACATGGAGCGGGGTCCTCCAACATGTACTGACAGAACTGCCTTCAACACTGATTTTAATGATGTATATTGAGAAGAATCCTGCCAGCCTGCATCCCTGGAAACACCATGAATTTTCTGTAAGTCAGGAAATGGAAAAGTTGCTTGGAGCAGGGATTAAAAAACTTGGAAAAGAATGGGCAAAATCACCTCAAGAAGGTTTTAGGGTATGCTCTGGGAGGAAGGTTTTGGGATGTGCACCATCTCCACAACACTTTAGAAACTTTTAAGTCTCAAACTACATAACTTTTGCTTTTCCTTCTCATGGCTGTGATTTTTACTAACTTCACTTTGTTTTAGCAAAAACTTGATATACTGTATCAACTTCAGTGAGCTACATCTGCTTAAATTCTTCAATTTACATGCTTTCATGTTAGATGGTAAGAATACGAAGTGCATATAAAACTATGTTACATTTCAAAATGTCCATTGTCCTTATGTCTTCAAATATGCTGCCACAGTAAAACATTTCAGAAAATTAGAAATCTTGGAAGTGAGTAACTACTGGACACAGGCTGAGGGATGCAAACTACCATTCTAACTTAAGTTCACTTGGGAAGAGATTTAAAAAAAAAAAAACAAACCCTGAGGTGAGCTGTTTTCATAACTACTGAAGTGCCAAGAATTATGTATAGACCATTTTTAAGGAACATGCTTAAATTCCTTGCTGTATGGCATTAACACCACTCCTAAAAAGCACTGTGCCCTGAAAATCCCTACATACAAGAAGTTATATATCTCAGGTAACTAATTATTTAACACTGGGCTATTTAACTATAGAATACATGTGTCCCATAGAAAGAGTAATTGAAATGTGTATTAGTTTTAAGCTGTTGTACCAAGCTAGAAAACCTGCTCCCCCCTTTTTTTTTTTCTTAAATTTATTATTATTATGTTAAAAACATTTTTTGCGCAGAGAGAAACATTCTGTGGTACCAGGCAGAAAACGGGTGTAGAAAATGGAGAGTATTACAACAGGCTGATCCATCCCCTACTCCAATTTGTCACTGCTTGCCAGCAACAGCAAGTTTTCCAGGAGCCTAGCACAGGTTGATTTAAGCAAAAGCAGCAGCTACTGCTGAGGTAACAGAGAGACACTTTTAGACTTCATCAAAACACTCAAATAGGATTCAAGCATGTTCTTAAAGTTAAGCACGACGTGGCTGCCTGTCTTGAGGGGCTGGAGTCTCTCTCAAATCATGCTGACATAGAGCACACCAACCACCACCCAGGCTGAAGGAGAGATGCCATTAAAAAAAAAAAAAAAAAAGTGAGACACTGGGCAGTATCATCTGAGATCAGCTTTCAGTTTGTGTCCAGGGATAAAAAAGAAAACACAGCCAACTCTGCTCCTAAGCTACGCTTCTTCGGTGTCCTCTTCTATTGGGATGTTTTAACTGTAAACAGGTCATCACAGTTGTTCATACAAGAAACAAATTGAGCCTTTCCCCCACACATTTTTTCATGCTACCCAGTTTCATCGTACATTTGATACATTCTGGTTGAAAATAAATTCCCCTTTCCCAGAAAACATGCTTTATGCAAACCAGCAGTCAATACAAAGGCAATCTGGCAAGAAAATGAGAAGGCAAAGAAGCAAACCTAACTGTAGCATTTCCTGAAATGAACAGATTTGTGCTGTTGGGTCTGTACAAAGACCTTTCATCTGTTTTAATAAACAGATATATTCGTCCAGCTTACCTTCATATAACCAGTCCGCAATTCCATTAAAAATAATTCCTTCTTTTCCTGAGGATGTCAGACGCAATGAGCTACTCTTTACATCAGGCTGATAGTAGATGTTATTTTCAAATATATAAATCTAGAAGAGGTAAGAGAGATGTAGAGAAAAAAGAACATTTCGGTAGATATAAATGAAAGTTCAGCAATGAATAAATAATTTCCTCAGGCTCAGAACAGTCTATAGAATAATTCAGCATGAGTTTCCACCAACATGAGCTTCATATTCCCTTTTATTATCAATTTGGACAAACTAAGCAAACTTTTAATACTTATGGCAAGCCTAATTCTTCCTTTGAAATGGTCTTCTCAGTTGAAATGTTTCTATTCACCTTAAGAAATATTATTACATTCCTCAAAATCATACAGAAGTTTTATAACATCTGAATAGATAAGGAAATTTTCCATTAATTCTATTCTATCCAATAAAACCATCTGGTTTTCTAACTGTGAAATTAGACACACTTCTGTAAGGACATACAGCATAGCACATACACTGTAAGTATAAGTTACAGCTTTATATCATGGTGTGACAACATACTGGAAAAGCAAAAACAAGTAGCAGTTTGCAGTTAACTTTTCTCAGCTTGCTGACACTACTTCTGACTGACACCCAAGCATTTCACCTCAAGTGTGCTATGTAAATGCTCTTTATTTTTCAAGCCTAGGCTCCTCATCCTCCTTTTCCTGTGAGTAACAGATTGGACAGGCACTCCTTTCCTTCTTCACTGCCACTCCTCAGCCTTGTCTGCTTTTCTTTCCCTGCTCACTTTGTTGTGAAGAATATCAAGTTCCCCCATTTGGTCAGACTGAGCTCCAGGTTTCCCAACAGAGAGCAGTAAAAGAAAGATAAAGGGGCGGTGGTGGTGGGGGAAATGAAAAAAAAGAAAGTAATTTAAAATAAAAAAAATACTTTGGAGGAGTATGGGGATGGCAAAAAGGGCAGGTTTATGACATGTTTTCAGCCATATGCCACAACAGGCTATACTGGCTGCTTTTCTGCTACCAGCCAGGAGACCTTCGAGCACTTCACTGCTGCACAGTTTAGGCATGTGTTGTCCCAAACCTTATCCTTGGCCCTGTCTTTCCAAGTCCAGGCTAATAAAAACCAGACATTCAAGATACTAACAAGCCAAAAGCTACAGATGGGTACACAAGGCAGAACCACTGTCATTTCCAGAATGACAGAACTACTGTAATATCCTGTAGTAATGCTCTTAATCCTTTTTGTCTGTACTCCCACATTCCTCATTTTCCTGAGCTTTCAATGCCTGTGACCAGACTGTTTCAGCTACAATAATACAGACCATTTAAAAAGCCCAGTCATCATTCTCTCAGACTTCTGTGATAAATGAATTATGGGAAAATACTAACCAAAGAGTAAAGTTTTATTATCACTATTACTGCTGTTCCCTTTGCTTCTAAATTGCCATCTGGAATAGATTTCCCTATGAGTCCCCAAACTAATGATTTTTAACAGTAGCCACTTCATGATTTCTGCTGCAGACAGCAATAAAGCTGAGGGGTTTTTTCATACCATGAGCAACGCAATGATTTTAACCATTACTGGGAACCAGGGGTGATTTGGGACTGTCTTTTATGGTCAGAAACTCAAAACTCAGCAGTAAGCTCAAAACTGAAGTAAAAATAGTTCGAATAGTTTGATCCAGTTTGAATAATCCAAAATGTACCAAGCAGTAATCACATTTATAGTTTTATAAATACTATCTGGTACAGCTGAGAATTTATGGGAAGCTGACATGTGACCCAACAGCAAAAGAAAACAATGATAACAGAATGCTGGATGTATCAAGCTTTTGAAATAACATCAACGAGAACTTCCTGTTAATGTGCACTTTCACAGTAAAAATGCACTTTTTCTTCTACAGTAAGCAAAACAAATACAAGCAATAACAAGGTACGGTTAATTGTTTAACCAAGAAAATCCAAATAGTTTAGCCAAGTACTTGTTTTTTATATGAATTAAAAATATTCCTATCAGACTACATTACAGACAGACTAAGTAGTAGGAACCACTCTAATGACTATTGGTTAGTAAGGAGCAATTTCTTACAGCTGACAATCTCTTCTTATATAAAGGAAAGCTTTCAAGAGATTACCAAAAAAGCCTACTTGGTCAAATGATTCTATTTTATTTAAGCTTCTTTAATTAAATGAGATCAATCTAATTAATTTTGGAAGATCAGGAGGATCATTTTTGCTTCTCTCCTCCCTTCTCAGACTGTTTGTATTTTTAATGGTGAAGATCAGCACATTGTCTTGTCTCTGCAATGAAAAACTTTTATTTAAAGCCATCAGTGCCAGTCAAAATACAGGATTAAGGAGTACTTGTTTTGTCACTGAATCATAAAAAGGTCTTTAATCCTGTTATTACTAGTTAGCAGGCATTGCTAATTCCATTTGACAGATTTCAGATAAGTAAATATCTCAGAAGGATACTCAGTGATGTGTCACTGACCGCTGGCTGCCTCAGCTTTATTGCCCATTCATTTCATAAAGCGGCTTTGTGTCCATCCGTAACCAGTTCTCAGTCATCCTCTGAACACCCTCACAACCTTCTTAGCCTACTCTGTCATACAAAGTTTCCCTTCTTTCCTCACCACTCCCGACATGTGCTCTTGCAACTGTGAAATCTACTCCAAACCCCAATTTATTTTCAACATCTGTATTGGAACACTTTAAAGTTCTTGAAAACCCTCAAAGCTACCCAGCAGCTCTCTCTCTAGCAAGCCTCAAACTCATTGATTATGTGAATTAACATTAAAAATTATGAATTTATGTTCCTTTGCAAAACATTTATGAGGTACAACCATTCCTGTTCCTTGACATAACTAAACTGCATATAAATGCACATGGATGATTTAGGGTTGGTGCACTGGCTCTGCACTCACTGCCTGTACCATTTCAAAAGATCAATATCCCCAAGCTTGAGCCTGTAAATACATCTTAGGAAGATTCAACATTATGGTTACTAATTTAATCTAATTCTGGGTATTTATTACATTCCAGGAAGTGCCACGAAGCCCCTGAACTGCTGTTTGTACCAACAGGAATGGCCCGTGCTCGCTTCCTGCAGTGATGCTGCCCACCCTCTGCAGTCAGGGCTGCACTCCCCTCCATTCCTGAACGTGCCAAAGTGCTCATCTGTAATTATTTAACTTATTCACCACTTGGAAATAAGGACTTGGGAGCTAAAATATTGATTTCTGCAGCAAAACAGGCAGCAGAGGTGTAACAGGAGTGATAACATTACTGTGAAGGCTACTTAGTAGTGGCCTGAGAGGCTCTTCACTTTCCTCTCTGTAAATGTGGGCAGTAGATTCAATTAAGCACAAGCACTTTGTGTAGCCACAAAATCCAAACTCCCATCTGACACTAAGTGCCAAGAAAGGTATTTCTAAAAGGCAGACTCACTGTGAATTATTCTCCCCAGTATAATATTTATATGGTAAAAATGTGCCTTATATATAACTCTAAAAATACTGAAATTTTAACAGATTACCCCTTGCAATTAATTCTGTTCACAAGATTTTGAATAGCTCTCATTTAGCATTAGCACCTACCACACCAACCAGCAACAACAGGTGGTGACAAATGCAAAATGACTTTAGAAGGAAAACAAACACTGGTTTTATTTTATGCAAATTTTCACAAACCCACCAACTAAGAGTAGAAATGGAACTATTTCTTAGCTGAAACATGCAAAAATCTCCTACACCAGGATGCACAGCAGAGGAAGTCTTTAAATGTCAAATCCCCTCCTCCCTGCACATCATCTAATTTCCTTTTCTTTACTTCATACATTTTTCTCCTTCTTGCTCAATTTAAACATTGCCACTAATGCTTCCTGGTGAAAACTCCTTAAGGTCTACTTTATGCTGCACTAAAATGTATTTCCAATATTTTTTTTCGAAAACACACAGACTAGATGAAAATTTGTATTTTTTAGGAATTGGCTGCTGCTGCTGTTGATTACTTGCAGTACTACAATACATAGCAGCTGAATTTATGAGCCACAATTTGGTTTTTCAAACTGAGTGCAAGAGAGAGCAAGTGATTGGGAGAGAATTCAGACTACTACTTTTCCTGTAACAGGGATTTAAACTCTCAAATACTGCAAGGTAGATAGCAAATCACGACACTGGGATAAGAATAATTCATGGAAACAAACAAAAATATTCTTGGAGCAAAATCTTGACAGCACATGAGCATAATCTGAGTTCGATAAGTAAAACTAAATACATTCCCAAAGGTTTCCAGGGTGGGGGTTTCACACACTTTATCACTTTGTATATTGTGTTTTGAGCAATGTCAAATGAACCAAAAATTTCCCTTGCTAGTCTATCTTCACTCAGGTATCTGGGACCAAGTAATAGTAAAAGGGCTTTTCTTAGTATATACTTGGGTCTATTTACTACAGCACAAGGACTAAATTGTTGACTGCAACTACTGAATCTTCCCAAACTGCTAAAAGAGGAGTTGCTAATTGTGTATCAGACAGGTATTCTCATGAATACATCAGGGCTTTGTGCTCAAAATGCTTTCACAGCTTTCAGACATGACGATAAGAGAATAAATTGAAAAAGGCACAAAGTGGAACCAGGCTATGCTATCATATAAAAAAATTATTATCATGCTGTTTTGAACCTCTTCAACACATCTTTCACAAGTATTTTTAGAGAATTTAAAATAATTTTTTATTTAAGACCTTCAACTAATAATGCTCGAGGAGAAATGTCAAAATCTATTGCCTTCTAAATTATTTGTCTTTTTGTTTTCTTATAGATTTTGCACAGCTAATCACATCAAGTCTTAAACCAAATGAGAAAAAGTCACAGAGCATTTAATTATTTTATTAATTATTTTCCAATTAATGAAAAACACCTGCAGGAATGCTTTGGATTAGTGAGAGATTGATTCTTAACAATGCTCGCATTTATTTCAGCTGACTGTGAAGAATCTGAGGCTCTGCTTGCTCTAATGTTCTACCACAGCACTAATCCTCCTCCTTTTTCCACATCTGGCCTCCTCTGAAGTATTTTTTTTCATAAACCTTCTTCTAAATTGATTTTTTCCAAAACACTTATTCATTGCCTGCAACACGTTTCACAATTGCACTGTTTTATTTCAGGCTGAGGTCTTCAGCAGAGCACCCAGTCCGAGCAGTTCCAGATGGCAGACAGCTGTGAAAACAGAGACATCCAATCTCCCAGCTGAACACAAACCCAGTGCCAGTAGCTGGAGAGGCCCCCTGTGTGTCTTTAATCATTTCAAACACTACAGGCAGAGAAAAGCTACTAAATTACAGAAAAATACTCCACTTTTTCCCATTAGGAGCTCCACTGAAGCCTCCTGCACAGGCACATCCACGCTCAATCCCTCCGCTGATTGCAGGGCAGCGTTTCGGCAACAGCACAAGCCTTTTACGCTCCAGCTGGGCAGCAGCAACAGCTTTCCTGGAGCTGTGTGGGGATCACTGTGTGATCACCTGCCCCTCCCAGAGGCACTGAGTTTGTGTGAAGCAGGTCTGGGACCTGCCTACCAAAGCAGGGGCAGCTTCTCCAACAGGGACTGCCAGTAGCCCATTATCCCTGGCAGCAGAGACAGAATCACACGTGTCCTAGAAACTCATCCAGACAGCAAAGCTCAGACTTGTGCTTATATCCAAAAGCCCAGTTTTCTTTAGGTGGAACAGAAACAAAGCTGTAGCCTTTGCTGACAGAATTTATCACCTTCCCTGGAACCAATCATCAGTCTCTCCACCGGAGAGAGTCAAATTTCTCTCAAAACTGTTGTTAGGGAGGAGGTAGCATTAACAATCTAGCATTAGTCTCTTAACTTATACATATATAAACTTATTTTACTATGAATATGATAAGGGAGTTTACCATGCAGCAAGTTCTTTAAAAAGCTTATGCAATCACTAACCCTATAGGTATGATGTATTGGCACTGCTGTTCCCCAGTACAAGAGGGTCTAGAAGCAACATCACTCACTCATGCCATGCTTGGCCCAAGCTGAAGGTACATCTCTCCACTCTGCACCACAACTAGGAATTTGTTGGCCCATTTCACTTCTAAGTGTAGTGTGGCCACAATTTGAAGCCATGAGAGGGTACAGCTGTCCTACAAGGCAGATCCCCAGTTTAATATTTCCACATTATCTGATGTAAAATGACAGCAGAAGTCACTAACAACTAACAAATAAACCAGAAAAAAAAAAAAAAAAAAAAAAGAGTTAGCACAGACATTAAAACTGTCTTGACATTTATCACTGGGAAAACTTGGACACCTCTCCCATATCAGGGATTTACTTTCCTAACTTACTAAGTGAATCTTTCTAAGTAATCCTCCAGAGTTTGACCATGGCAGATTTATTTGACTTCCTGATTGATGCCGTCCACACAAATAATTTTGTCATCAACGATAGTAACAGAAATATGTAATGCAAACTGCAAGGGTCAGTGGGCTTTGCAGCCATGGTTTACCTTTATGTAAGTTTTAACAGCTGCTAAAATTAACTTTTCAAGGTAAAAAGATAATATACAGAGTCCAGCATTTTGCTTGGAAGGAAAGAAACAGTGGAGTGTGACTACTGATATCATTTGGCATTACATGGATTCATCAAGACTAACACCTAGGTGAAGGAAGGTGCCAATCAAACTCTAAAGCTGCAGAGCAGATGCAGCTGGAAAGGAAACAAAGAAGACATCTGTACCTATATGTCTCTGGTTAACAAAACCCATACAACAAGTACTGGTCTCTTCCTGTAAAGGTGAGAGTTCTACCTTTGAGCTGAGAAAATAATTTTTCCACAGAATCTCTGACCAACAAATATATAAATAACTACTCCAACTTGGAACAACTTCAGCACTCCCACTTAATGCCCCAGAGAACATGACAGTCTTCCTTACCTTTCACATGGAAAATATGAGCTACCACAAGACTAAGGAATTTCTGATTATGCCCAGAAGGAGACCTTCTGGCATTCAGGAAATGCTTCTGCTGCAGAACTCCCACAGTTGCTGACGACAGAACTCAAGACATCAACTTAAAGCCTCTTCAGGCAGCCCATCTCTGGCTACATTCCTGTGTGACCTTGGCAAGGACACAGAGTCCACCACTCCCTGGACTAGCACAGGTGTCTTCAGAGCACAACATTCTATATAACAGACAACTCAACTACACTTTTTGCTCTATGCAGAGGAGCAGGTTTGTTTTGCTGATGCAGAAACCAGTGTCCTCCTGTGGACCCACACAGTCTGGCTGACCAGCTGACCCCACCATCATTATGGCTGATAGCTACACCTCAGCACAGGCTCTATCAGACATACTCAATTCCTAAGCATTCAGCAAAATTCCATCCCTTCTCCTTGTGAGACTGCCAGCTAATTAGATGGATAATTAATTCTTCAAAAGCTTCAAGATGCTGTTCCATCTGGGCTAGCCTCTTACCATTTGTTCTGTCTCCTGTCTTACCATACATTAAGCAGGGCCAAATCCAGCTGCCTTCAGTTGGATCATTTGCTAAAATTTCCAGATGAAATATGTTTTCCTGCTAACAACTGTTAAAACAAATAATTTCAGCTATTCATGAGACAGAAGAAAGTCAAATAAAGAATACTTTCTTAATTGCCCTGCAAATATTGTACTTTGCTCTTCAGAGATTAAACCACGACCTCTTCTGTTTCATGTTCAGTATCAAGTTGGCACAGCACAGTTTCGCTCTTTAACCCCAGACTGGGAAGGGAAAGAGGATCCCATGACCGCCACAGCAGCTGTACTTCTCCTAGCATTTAGTTCATGTTGGAGCATGAGGCAGCACAAAGCACACAGTAATGGGGGAATCACAGAACAGAATCACAAAAACATTTAGGTTGGAGAGGACCCTTAAGATCATTGAGTTCAACCGTTAAGCCAGCGCTGCCAAGTCCACCACTAACCATGCTCCTAAGAATGAGACTACTACCTAAGCCACAGAGCCCTCAAATTTAAATTATATGAGGAAAAATTAGCTTGAAGCTAAATAGAATCATCAAAACTTTCTTGGCACGATAATATGCATGCATACAGACTTATTATATATATCCAGTCAGTGTTCTTTTTTTCTTGGACAACATGCTGCTCCATGTGAAAAGTTCAGTACAAGATGGATCTCAAAATGAAAACAATAAAAATTTAAAAAAAATTATTGTAAAAGTTATTTTTTATTAATTTTTAGAAAAAATGGTGGTTTCCATTCCTACTGTTCTTTTTACCACAGTTATCTATGCACTTAATTTCATTTGTAAATATTGGAACTTACTTTGGACTAAAGGAAGAACCCAAAATCAAACACCTGCATCCTCATTGAAACCATTTGGTTGCCAT